>NC_056750.1:721410694-721603039 GCF_019279795.1 Protopterus annectens
CATTGTGCCCCACCTTACTTGCGCAAATGATGCTCACTGGTTCCTGCACACCCTCTAACTTGTGCGGTAATATATGTTCCACAGCAATGACAGCGCACTGTACTGCATAGCCTGACCATGATAAAGAATGCATCAGTTTTATTTCTGCAATGTGTATCATAGTACATAGTTGTGCATCAGATGCTGCCTCTATGTCAATGCCACACTGTATCAGTTTTATTTGTGCTTTGTGTATCATAGCACATAGTTGTGCATCAGATGCTGCCTCGGTCAGTGCCACAATGTATTGCGCCAAACTCTACCTTGCTTTCTCCAGTGAATCTGCACCCAACTCGTCATTGTCTGTTGTGACAATACTCTCAGGCAGTAAAGTGATATTCACACGTTGTTGTATTTGTTTGTATACTTAAATAATATGCAACATGGCACATACCATGAGTATTTGGTTGCAAATCTCCTGTGCGTAGTAAAGTGTGCCACCAGATATATCTAAGCAATAGAACTGTCCCCTTGCAGTCCAAACACATGTACGACGATGTTCTGTGTCACTGAATGTCTGCCATTGTAAGCCTTCTCAGCCATGGTCTGTGGGTTTTGTATGGGTGTCGCCATCTATGGTTCAAATGCATATCCAAAATCACCTGCAGTGTATAACAGTGGTTTGATTGAAAAGGAGTGATCTGGTTGCCTATATCTTCATCACTGTGCGCACCTACCAACAATGCAACACTGTGTGTCACACATCAGGTTTATAGTGGGAGGAGTAAATGAATCCTAAAAGGTGTCAAAGTCAGAGCCAGCAAGAAATGTAAAAACAAACAAAAAAAAGATAAAAGCAGCTGGAAGAACAGCCAAGATCTCTGTAATGGGAGAGGAACATCATTTTAAGTTTGTAGAATTGCAAGAAATTGTAGATGATAAAAGGGGAGGTGATATTCAGTCAAAAACAGAAGCAATGGAATGTAAAGTAGATTAATACATTTAGGAATGACCCGTCACTAGGCTAAAATGGCTTTTTTAGTCCGAAACCTTTTTAACAATGCAGCCTTTGAGGTAATTGTAATATTTTAGTCACATGATTATGTAGTTATTAAAATGAATACAATTTGTATCTGTTTTTTACCTGATGAAACACTTTGTGTTAAAGGTTTGTGGAGCTTGTGTTTTCTGATTTTGTTAAACTGAGTTTAAATGCTACTGTCATTGTTGTTTGAAACACTGTTAGGAGTCGCATGTGTACCTGATGTTTGAATCATGACTATCATCTTGGTGATGTACAGACAAGGATCTTGCGGGGCCTTGATTGCTATATGTGGGCAATCAGTTGCTCCCAAGATATCAAGGGAAGGAGTCATTTTGTAAAATGCAAGTATTGTGTTAGAATTCTCATCTGCTCTCTGTGGGAACAATATATATTCCTGCATATGCTGCAGTATCACATCAAGCAACTGTTATGATCTGAGGTGCCTGCAAATTTCCTAGTATTTTCTTTGTCAGGTGGCAACAGATCCTACATACACATAAATTTCTACCGGGAAGGGCAGTTCGCATGTCACCTTGATTCCAGGTGTAGGTAAGACATGTCTTACTAACTCATGTATCGTCTCCCTTTCCACACAGTAGCGGTCCACAGTGTCCTGGCTATTTGTGATGAACCTTGTGGGATGATGCTGTGTAACGTCATCAGCAGTGGATATAAACAAGATCACTTATACCTGTTGTTCAGATACTCCTCCTGCTATCAATAATATATTGTCTCAAGCTGGAGGTCCCTGGTTTTCAGAATAGCTGAACTCTGCCATGGTTCATTTCATCATTTATATACAAAATGAGACTAATTTCCATATAGCCCATCTTTTGCTTGATATGGTACAGTAAAATATTTGCCATGAGTACCAAGCTATTTCTCCAATAACACTACTTGTGTCTGACTTTTATCTTCCTCCATGTGTGGCTACTCTGTGTCCTGTTTTTCTTAAGGCTATGCATTAAATGATTCTGATACCCCCTCACAAATTCCACACTATGCTATTATATTTTGAATTTGTAACTGTCCTTCAAAACCTATTGGCTAAATGCCAACTCGGTTACCCTGAACCATAGTTGTACAGCTAGGTAAGAACATAGCTTGGCAAATCTCTATTTAAAACAATCAAAGAAACAAGAATTTTCAACTTCTGTTTAGGTTAGTCACTAAGCTCACTTTTTCTTGTTGCCTGCAATGGATACTGTAAGTTAAATATTTTGGGTATAGTTAGTACTACAGTTAAAATAAGTTATTTTCTTTTAGGACCTATCCATATTTTCCTAGGGAGTTTATTCCTAGTTCCTCTTTTTGTAGGGATAACCTAACTCCTTTATTATTTTATCTGTGCAGTTGATTAGCTTATTATTTACTTGAGGCGTAAACTTGAAATCATTGTAGCTCACCAAACAGTAATATATGCACAAGAGAAAATGTTTTTTTTTTTCTTATAGTTGACCTAGAACTCCTACTTTGGGATCACTTCATTTTTTGCCCAGGATTTTGGATTCTGGCAAAAAGTTCATGCTGTGACATAAATCAGTCATTATTACAGGTTACTTTAACTTCACCTCTGAATTCCATTGTCAGTGTCTGAGATCCAGTAAGTTATAAATGAGTGGAATTTTGTCTATTGCAGACAACCATGGTTGATATATTATTTAAATCAAGAAGTTGTGTAGCTAGTCTTTCCTTTGATATTACTGTATGGCATATTTGGATGCTACCAACTGCGATTTTAATAGTGTTAATTATATTTGCAACTTAGTGTTTTGAGGAAGTGGGATAAAGAAATTCTTACTTTTTATGGTTTCCCATATGCAAATCTAGCTTCTCATTTTGGTTAAGTAATCAAAAAAGTGTCTGTTTTTCTGGCTTGTTCATCTGTTATCAAGTGTGTATTGTTAGAGTAATGCTATCATGATAGCAACCTTCATAAGAAACATCTCAATAATCTTTAGCTGTCTTCAGTCATATCGCATTGATAAAATGTTCCAGGTAATGAAATATCTGAGAGTCCACACAGATTTCTTCTGACAGCCTTTGCTGTTTGCAGTCAGAAAAAAAAAATAACTAAGCAGCCAATCACAATAAGTCAATGGCATTTATTTAATTCTAATCAGGCTTTCTTTTGTGCAGGTTAAAGGAACTTGATCTTTTGTACTCCAATGCTCATTATCCTAGCTTGGGTCCATCCCCATGGAATCTTAGTGAGCAAAAGAGGTTAAATATTTCATCATTTTTCAGCAGACCCATGACCTTTTCTGAACTCCAAAATTAATTTTCTCTTAATATCAACCACCAAATTTCAATATTACCAGTCAAAATATTGTTTTAAAGCTCAGCCTAAATTTATCCTGCACTTTGTAAGTACCCCTTCACCGTTACTGGAATATATTTGCAAAATATTTGACAGCAGTACAGAAAAGGAAAGCTGCACCTCTAAGGTATATACAAATTCTTATTTGGATTAATATGGAATGGCCTAATGTAATTTGTTTGATACTGCCTTAAGATGAAACTAACGATGCAAATTTAAGAATCTTCCTCTTTTCTTGTACAGCCATGCAACATCTGCTTGCTGATTCCTAGACCATTGCACTTTAGTAGCATCTTAGGTTTCTGTCAGCCATGTAGTATGTTTATATAAAATATAGTATGTTTAATCATGCTTACATTGCATATTTAAGCATTAACAATGGATTCATTCTTGTAAATAGTGTTTAAGGCATTACTCATTCACTACCACTCCATGGCTATGCATTGTACATAAAATATAAATTACAGATACGGACACAAGTAAAATGCAGCAGCAGCATAATTTATTTCTCACAGACTCACAAAGCTTTCAGGAAAAAATCCCTTCTTCAGTGCATCACCCTTGCTGAATCTGTAAACAGGCCAAAGCCCAGCAAAGTAACAGTCACATTGCCAAAAAGGCATTCTGCTAGAGTGCTGAAGAACCTCCAGCCCAATACACATGCCTACCTTGACCTTACCCAATGATGTTTCACTATGCACTCTACAACTAATTGTCACTAACTAAAAGTGTGACCAAGGCCATTGATGACAGCAAGTCTGCGCACTTAGCATACCTCAACTTGGCAAAAGCTTTTGACACAATCACACATTCAAGCATTACCGATAAACTTAGCAATTTGAATGTAAACCCCATTGTTGTAAGATGTGTTGCCAACTACCTCACAAACCAAACACACTATCATAGAGGATGACTTCGCACCAACCAGCAGACCTGTTACCAGCAGGTGCCACAGGGGTCAGTGCTGCACCCCCCTACTGTTTGGTATATACTTCTCAGAAGTTCAGGTCAAAATTAAAGGGTTGTGGCTAACCAAGTTTGCAGACAACTGCAGAGTGGATGGGGCACCATAAATTCTTACCAGGGACAGTACCCACAACCCTTCTGGAGATGGGCAGTTATCACTAAATGGAATTGTGGGTATTGACTAGTACCTATATGGTATTGCATTGGGTTGAAATGGCTAGGGCTAAAATGACTTCCAGGTCAATAGTCTAGTATATGATCTATGATCATCTTACTTACCAGTTCTCTAATTAGCCAAGGACAACAGTGTTGTCTGGCAGGGTATGGATTCTTTCAATTTTTGACTAAATAGCTATCTAAGATTATCGTATGCACTTTATTTTCCATTCAGGGAGAAATTAGTTTAGTCCTCAGATCTGGTTTCTTAGAGTCATGATAGCAGTCAGCTAGCAGGACATCCTTTTCCATTTGTATTTAAATAACCCCTCATTCCATATGACATCATCATGGAACTTAACATGATAAGGTTAGCATTTTTAAAGCACTCTGTTTCATATAAGGCAGGTGTCCAAAAGGAGACTGATTTGAGATGCATATACCAGTTTATCACACCACCTGTCTTAGTCACATTTAACTAGTCAATAAGGCAAGAGACCCAAGTATTATTTCAGACAGTGCACTGATCAGTAATGTTGCATTAAGCTTCTGGTGAGTTTGAGGATTTTTAGAGTTGCCTGCTGATATTGCGATGTAAATGCTGCTACTTTTTTGTTTATTAAGTCTTTTTTATCTTCATTAATGTTAATGTTGACTGCAACACTAACATACTGTTCCACAACATAAAACGTGCCCAATAGTATTGCAGTGGTGTTGTTATACAGGATTAATCTACAACAATGGACTTAAAAACCTTACATGAGTTATTAAATTAAGAATAAAATATGGATGTTCTTCATCTCACATTGCTGCAGTCCTTACATATGGGGTAGTCCGCTGTCCTCGGTCGGCCCAAATACCAAAGTATAAGGCTGGCGTCGGTCAAAAACTGACATCAGAACGTCAGGGTACAAAAGCGCATGACCGACGTCATTTCCTCAGTCTTTTTTGCCGTGTGGTCCGATGCAGAAGCAGCGTTGCAAGTGCAGTTCGGCGTTCTGAAATTTTGAGTTTCAGACCGAATCCAAGTTGGCTAAGTACCCGTTGGGGATTATTTTGGTTTTCTTGCCTCAGTGTTTTACGGATGTCAGAAAAAGTGAATAACTGTATTTCTTGTGGGAAACAGATTCATAGGGATTATCATTCTTTGTGTATTCCTTGTTTGGGGCCTGAGCGTTGTTGGGTGTCGCTTTTGTGCTAGGTTCAATAAGCACTATTAGCGAAGGTTGGATTGTGCTAGGCTGGTCTTTGGGAAGCGGTGCAATTATAATATGCTGTCGGATTCTCCGCAAAGACAAAACAGTTAAACCCAGGCAAGATGAGTCGTCCGTTCGGACGCCGGTTCTTTAGAGCTTCAGTGGAACCGGTGGTTCCGGCGGAGACTTCTCTGGAGTCTCAGGGGAGACTTTGATTTTGCAGGAGGTGGTCTCTCAGGAGGCAGGTCAGGCTGAAGGGGCTTCCCAAGTTACTGTTCTCCCCTCCCTTCCTAGGGTGGTTAGGCCTTCTCCTTCTGTTTCCAAGGCTTCTCCCAGAGGCAGGCCAGTTTCAGCTTCTGTTGGTGTCACTCCTAGTTCAGCAGGGTCTGTGCCTAAGAAGTACATGCTTAAAATGGCAGAAGATTTAATTACTCTGATTAGAGGTTCTATGCCTCCTGATAAGAGGCCTAGGGTGGAGCCAGAGTTGGGAAGTTTTGAGCAGGCTTCGGATATTTCAGAGTTTTCAGCTGAAGACTTGCAGGAGTATTCTCCTTATTCTGATTCTGATGCAGATGATTCCACTCCTTCTGCTTCTCCTCCAGAGGATTTTTCTTTTTCAGAGACACTTCATTCTATGAGGGAACATTTTAAGTGGGAAGGTCAGGACTTCTCTGATTCTAGGAAAAGGCTAGTTTTGCTGTTACCCCAACATAGGCCCTTGGCTATACCCCCTGTTCTGGATGTTGTGGAAGATGTGTTGGCAGAGGCTTCACTTAATCCTGATTCTCTGCCTCCTGCTCCTGTTAAACCGGATAGGTATTACAGGGTGCCTGAGGCTCAGTAATATCTTTATAAGAGTCCTAGGGCGGACCCAGAAACTATTAGCCAGGGACCTAAGGGTGTCAAGGCCTCTGTTGTGAAAAATCCGGTTCCTCTAGATAAAGAAGCCAGAGCTTTGGATAGATGGGGAAAGAAGGTCTATACATCTTCTACCTTAGCTATGAGGGCTTTGAATTGCCAGTTTCATATGTTGAAATATCAAAACTTTCTTCTTTCTCAATTGAAGTCTAAGGTGGATGCTCTGGCGGAAGGCATTGAGTGTAGAGTTGCAAGATTTGGTGCATGTCTCTGAACAAGTGGGTAAGCATTCATTACAGTGTGGTTTTGATGCTGTGCAGGCCTCGTCTAGGGTGGCTGCCACTGGCTCAGTTCTTACGCCTGGTTAAAGGAACAGAATTTATCTGACCATGTTAAGACAAGGATTTTGGATGCTCCTTTGCAGTCTGATGTGTTGTTTGGTTCACCTGTGGAATCAGTCTTGAAGAAAATGGAAGACAAGGCTAAGTCTATGCAGGCTGTTAAAGATTTCTTGCAAGTTCAGCCTCCGAAGTTTAGTAGGAATTGGCCTGCTTAAGGGGTGGACGTATCCTTCTTATGATTCTCAGTCTAGGGGTAGATCTAGACATGGTAGGGGCAGAGCTCAGAGTTCTTTCAGGCCTAGAACAGGAGTTCACCTGCACAATCTTGGTGAGGGCAGGGGCCAGTCCTTTCGTAAACAGGCCCAATGACCTACTTTTTCAGCTGCCAGATCCTTCTTGCCTGGCAGCACCTTTGGGAGGAAGGTTAGCACTCTTCAAGGAAAATTGGATGTTGATTACCCAAGACAAATGGGTATTGGATATCATACACCAGGGTTACAAGTTTTATTTCCATACCTTGCCTCCTTTCAAAGGCATGCCGGACATTCCTCCTCAGCAAAGACTAGAGGCTCGCAAACAAATTGCTCTACTACTTCAAATAGGGGCCATACAAACGGTTCCTCTGCCAGAAGTGGGCCTAGGATTTTATTCTCGCCTGTTTCTAGTACCAAAGAAAGGAAACACGTGGAGACCAATTTTGGATTTATCCATCCTCAACACATATCTGGACATTCCCAAGTTCAAAATGTTAACGTTACAACAGCTTTTACCTCTGCTGGGAAAAGATCACTGGATGGTGACTCTGGATCTCAAAGAGGCTTACCTTCATGTTCCTATCAGGCCCAGTTGCAGGAAGTATCTGCGGACTGGGACTTCACATTATCAGTTCTCTGCATTGCCCTTTGGCTTATCTACAGAGTGTTCACGAAGGTTCTGGCTCCAGTGGTAGCTTTCTTCAGGCTAAGAGGAATACAGATCTATCCTTATTTGGACGATTGCCTGATACTGGCCCAAGAAAAGGACGAACTTCTTCATCATTTACAGTATGTGATGGCAGTGTTAAGATGCCTGGGGTATTCTGTGAACGAAATAAAGTCCAGTCTAGTACCCTCTCAGGACATGTGCTTTCTGGGTGTGAGACTGAATACAGCATCCCAGATGGCCTTTTGACCCCGGACAAACAAAAGAATCTTTCTCTTTACTTCCACCAGTTGTCTCATCAGTCCAGGCTGACTGCAAGGACAGTCCTTCAAGCCTTGGGGTTCATGGCATCTTGTATTCTGGTACTTCCCAATGCCAAACTGCATATGAGGAAGCTACAATGGTATCTCAAGAATGTTTGGACACAGCACTGCCAAGATTTGGACACTGTCATTCAAATAATACCTTGCATTCAAAAGGAATTTTTGTGGTGGGCTCAGGAATGTCACCTAAACAAGGGACTCTCTGTGACCCGGCCAGAGGCGAGTCAGATTTTAACGACAGATGCCTCAGACAAAGCTTGGGAGCTCATCTAAATGGAAAATGGATACAAGACACGTGGCCTGCCAGACTTCAACATCTACATATCAACTTGAAGGAGATGTTAGCAGTCCAATTTGCATTGATGGCTTTCAAGGATTTACTTCTTCCAGGGCAGGTGTTGATTCAAACAGACAACACAACTGTCATGTGGTACATCAACAAGCAAGGGGAACATTCTTATCCTCTATGCAGACAAGCAATGATTTTGTGGGAGACTGCTCTCAGTTTACAGCTAAATCTTCAGGCAAGGTTTCTGCCAGGAGCACAGAATTCCTTAGCAGATGTGTTGAGCAGACAAATTATGGATCCCCACGAGTGGAAATTGGATCCTCATGTATTCCAGAGGTTGACAGTGTTATGGGGAACTCCAGACATAGATCTGTTCGCTTCTCCACTAAATTACCAGCTGCCAAAGTTTTGCACAAAAAGGTTTCATCCCTCAGCTTGGAAAGTGGATGCTCTCTCATTCATTTGGAGCGATCTTCACGTATATGCCTTTCCACCTCTGCCTCTCCTCCCAAAGGTACTGCTGAAGGTCAGACAGGACAAGCCAAACATGATTTTAATAGCTCCAGATTGGCCTCAACAGCACTGGTACCCATTACTGAGAAGTCTGGTACAGGAGCCTCCATGGCCTTTGCCTTCGATTCCTCACCTGCTGTCTCAGGAGAACGGTCATTTACTCAATGTCAAACTTCATTCTCTACATCTGACAGCCTGGCATATTCTGGTTTAAACCCTGGAGGGTCTCAGCTTCCACAACAACTTTTGAATGTTATTTTGGAGGCCAGAAGGCCTAGTACAAGGAAAGTTTACGCAGATAAATGGAGGAGATTTTTATTTTGGAGTACAGCAAAGGACTTTGATGTTTCTAAACCTAATTTAAGTGTGGCGCTTCAATACCTTACTGAGTTATTGGACAAAGGTTTGTCCTTCTCCTCTATAAAGGTTCATGCTGCAGCAATCTCTGCTCACTATGATTGTGACCCACCGTTATTTTCTCAGCCTTTGTTTAAGCAATTCCTTAGAGGGGCAAAGAATATAAGACCCCCACGTAGAGCTCCTACTCCTGCTTGGGATCTCAATTTTGTGTTGGAGAAACTCACTCTACAACCTTTTGAGCCTGCAGCATCGGCAGAGTTGAAATATTTATCTTGGAAGACTGCTTTTTTGTTGGCCATTACCTCTAGAAGGGTTTCTGAATTACAGGCCCTTATGGCAGTTGAGCCTTTCTTAATTTTCCACAAGGATAGGGTGTCTTTGCGTACTAACCCTTCTTTTATGCCTAAAGTGGTTTCTAGTGTGGCTTTAAACCAAACTATTCATTTGCCTATTTTTATGCAAACCCCAAAATAAAGGGAAAAGATTTTGCACACTTTGGATATACACAGACAGTTGCGATATTATTTGAGCAGAACTAAAGGGTTCAGGCAGTCTCAGCAGTTGTTTGTTTCTTTTGCTTTGGGTTCTCAGGGCAAACCTGTTTCAAAACAAACTATTTCTAAGTGGATTGGTTTTTGTATTGCTTTCTGTTATTCCCATCATGGTAAGGAGATTCCAGCTGGGATTAGGCCTCATTCCACTAGGGCTACTGCCACTTCTACAGCTTTTTAAGGGGTGGCTACTAAAGATATTTTGGAAGCAGCTACTTGGAGTTCAGTGCATACTTTCTCTAAGCATTACCACCTTCCACTTTACTCTAAATCTAGGACTGGATTTGCAACTGCAATTTTACAAGGCATGTTGGCAGCTCCTAATGCTTTATAGTTTTGCCATCCTCCCTTACCTCTGCTTTGGGATTCTACCCATATGTAAGGACTGCAGCAATGTGAGATGAAGAACATAGTACAGTTTTGTACCTACCATAAATGTAGATGTTCGAAGATCCACATTCCTTCCCTCTGTTGTTGAAGGTGGTGGTGTGGTTTGTGTTGTACATATTGTAAATATGGTTAGTGCAGGTGGTTGGTTGGGTTTTGCTGGTTTTGGCTTTGGCCTGTCTTGTTAGGGCCTTCTGACATCTGGGGCAAGAAAAGACTGAGGAAATGGCGTCGGTCATGCGCTTTTGTACCCTGGCGTTCTGATGTCAGTTTGGACAGCGGACTACCCCATATGTAAGGACTGCAGCAATGTGGATCTTCGAACATCTACATTTATGGTAGGTACAAAACTGTACTTTGCTAAAACATGAGCACAACAACCCACCATTTTGACTTGCCGTCTGTGTGCTACTTGTCTGGAACGTAGGATGAATTTGTGCTCTAAGAGTTGTTCCATGCTCAGTAGTCTTACTGCAAAACTGCCAAATAGGATGAGTTAGTACAAAACATTTTGTATATTCTTAACTCATTAACTTGGGTGACATGAAAGTCTTAAAAGTAACATTGTTGCCTCCAACCTTAATATTTTTCAATTTTCTTGAAATATATATTTTTGATTTGTAACATTTCGGACCAGAAAATTACAGTTCAATTGCTGCTTACGAAGATGAAGCAATAAGATTGTAGTGAAACTCAAGGGCTAGTAGAGCAAAGCTTATCAGTAATAGCACCCTAAACTAAACAGCAACAGTGGCCTTATGTTTTATTCTTCAGCTCAGAAGAAGGAGTGGGAGCATTATCCGCACGAACCTCTGGGTTGAAAAACAGAAATTGTGCCACATCATTATATAAGTTCAAGAAACTAAAACAGATGCTCTCATGAAAGATGTACATACATTTTCATTTAATAACATTCTGATTGATTACAAAGTTAAGAAGAGTGGACACATTATGATATTTTCATATATTTATTTGTTCAGATTTCTTAAAGAATGGAACAACCAATCAAGCTTTGTGCTAAGGTCAAGTATCCTTTTAATCACCCATGAAATACCTATATATAGCTGGCTGTACCCTTCAAAGGATCTTGAACGAATTTAATTTAGTAAACATTCCCATTCAGAAGTAATGACATGTTTTACATTTTGCTTATTTCCTTATTGATGTTTAATATTTGCTAATTGGCATAGATTCATAACTGCTGATACTGGTTACCCGATAGGCAGACAGACATATACACTCACAGTCAGTAAGAGTCTGTTATCTTTAAATATTCTTAGAGTTCTGAAAAGGTTTGATGCAAACACATTAGTAAATCTCACTAGAAAGGCTAGAAGGAAGGAATGTAATTAGGCCTTGTTTTTATATCACACTGACCATTTTTAACAGTTATTCACCATAACTACTGTATGACAGCAAAGGGCAATAATTTGGCAGCTAGACATGTTAGATGTTGTTTGCGTTAACAATACTTGGCAACATACTTGTGTATGGCTTTTTTGTAAGATGACCATGAGTTCAGAGCATGACAAAAATATTCCTTAAAGGAATATGTTGAGAACTGTAATGAATCGTGTCTAATTTAGATTTGTAAAAGGAACTTTCTCTTTCAGTACAATGAGCTGATCTCCCAGCAAACTGACATCCCGTTGCATGGCTTCATTCCACTGTCAACCAGAATTTACATGAGGTATATTTATTTGTTTCTTATACTGAACATACTATGTGCAGAAAAATCTATCACCTAATGAAGAGTCACTGAACCTAACCACTCTTAAGTTAGAAAAATATTAAAAACAAAACAAAAAAAAAAAACTTCAAAAAAGGGTCACTAATTTCTTCCAAGCAAAGACAGGATAGGACAAAGACAATTCTCAATCATTTATATATTCCATTTCATCAGCCCTGTTCCCATAAACCATTATATCATTTTCTTTTGCTATAAAGTACATCACATCAACATATTTTAGTTGTTTCCTTTCCCACCGAAAAAAAAAAAAAATCAGTATGTGAACATAACCAATACACAAGATTTAACATATATCTCTCAATTTGTATTTTAATGTCTGCTTTCTTTTCAAAGTTCTTGTCAGCTAATAATTTGAAATCGACTTTAGTTACATTTTGTAATTTCTAGCACAGGAGATACACGGGGTTGTATTTTACATTTCAAACAGCAGGTTCAGGAATTTACATTACTTTTATTTATTTTTTTAACATTTTAAACAGAAAAGGTCATCGGATGACCTACTTATTACAGATCAAATGTGTTCTTAGTATGAAATAAGAAAAAAAGTCATAACATCTTTAAATCAGATTTTCTTCAACTGAACCCCATCTAGCACTACAGTTACAATCTCCCCATTCCGCATGATCAGTTCCAATTCCTCCATAAACTGTGATGGCAGTATGCTGACTGTAGTTAACTATGTACATTTTTGTACCAGCACGCTGGCTTTGTCACTATCTACTACTTCTACATTTCATACTTAATGTCTGTTTTTTTTTCATACTTATTATATTAGTATATCATATTGTGAACATATTGTTTAATGCTGATATATACACCATTTATCTCTATAGTTTGACTTCATCTTGAATAATATATGATCAGTTGCATAAATCTGCCAAGATCTGCTCACGATACTTAAATGCCGTTTCTTCTTCAAGTTGCTGACTGATACTGTCCTGTGACAGCCATTATATAGAATGGTTTGATAACAAAGTATATCACCATATTCTTAAATGTCTCTATCATGTACAAATAAGTAGATGGACAAAAAAACTGAATGTTAGTGTTTGAAGTGATCAGTTTAATGAGATGTCAAGAAAATGGACAAAGGTGGTCTATTAACCATTTCCAAGGAATTTTATGTAATGTATTTAAAACTTTCAGAATCCATAACATTTGTGCAACCAACATGCATAATTAATGCGTTTTTCTTGCCACTGTTAACTCCAGGAAAATATCTTTCAAAGGTCTGTTTTACAATTACTTAGTTACTTATTTTGTTCTTGTTGTGTATTAAGGAGTCTAGCTGACATACTGACTGTTTTCACAACTAAAGGTCGGGTGAGCTTCTACTTGTAACGTTTTATGGTTGATTACACAAGTGTTCCATATGTTTATTCCCATGTTCAGTGCTGTCCTTGACTGTCTTGAAAAATTGTCTGCATTGCTGTTTGCTCCAGTGTGGTGGCTCAAAGTATTATTTGCTCCTATTAACCAATGCTTGCTAATTGATTGAGTGATTTCTAGGATCAAAAAATAGCGGATAGTGAGCAATTTTTTTTTTTTTTTTATGAAAGATACCTTTCTCATGCTGGAGTGACCTCTGAGTTAGAATACAAAAATAATGGGAATGGGTGTGTGGTAAAGCCTATGAAATGTCTGTATAGTATAGCCTGAGCCCTGTACAAAATTATTATCGAAACTTCTGTTATTTACTTGAATATCCATGTTGCTTGAATACATTTGTTTAGATCTTTTTATACTTGGAGTTAAAGACTTAACTGTGGAAGTATGCACACTATTGATTTAAGAGTGAATATGTTTTGGTCAAATACAGTACGCCAATCTTCTGGATTGAATCAGATATGTCAGAAGATGCAGAAAGCAATGTCTAAACAATGAAAGCTTCTATAATTCCAAACCTATTCATAGATAATAGCTTTCCTTACATATCTGTATTGTACAGACTAATGGTTCCATCATGAAACTGAACATTACAATGAATATTAGAAACACTTTTTTTTTTTTTTATCATGCATGGTCAAGGATAGTCAGACATGGTTTTGACTGGTTCCTCCTTTTCTGAGCACAGCTGTGTAGTCATTATGTATTGTTACATCAAAGCAACAAGCCCATAATACTGTCAATAACAATTGCTAAATGTATCAGTATTAAATGTATAGAAAATAACATGGAGTAGTAATTTATTTTGCCAGCTTATTTTATAGTGAATTTAACATTAAAAGATATAATTGAAAATATGAACCAAAGAGTTATGTATTCAGGTGACTCAAAGTAATTGTACTTTATGACATAAAACTGCAGGATGTTATGTAGTCCAGTCTCACCTACATTCTTACCAGTGGGTTCGGAGCCGAATGTCTGCTCCGACTTGACCATACTTTAGCTCAAAGTCTTTCAATTGGCTGGGCTAAGATGGTATCCAATGCTGCACTGCTCTCTATCCCCAGATCTCGTTTGCCATTCGTGTAGCTTGGACGTGGTCTCACTCTTGGCTGTGGCTAAGTACCCTTTCTTCTTTATAGCTATTTGTGTGTGTTTCTTGAACTGTGTTGTGGAAAAGTTGTTTTTTTCCTTATAGCGTGTTCTTGTGGTATCCCATTAGCAGTTTCCAATGGGCTAGGCCCGTTTCAGTTAGAGGACCTAGCCTGTCCCCTTGCTTTCCTTGTGTGCTTTTTCCCTTGGGCTAAAACCATTTAAATTAGAGGAATTAGTCCTCCACCTTGTACTTGTGTCTAGGACCGTTTTAGTTAGAGGTCTTTGTGGTGTACTGTTTGTCCTATTCCCGCGCTTGTGGCTGTTTGACCGTTGGTCTAGTTTTTGAGATACTCAGTGTTTGTGGTAACTATGTCTAAAGATAATAAGGAGCATAAGGCATCTGGCTTTAAGAAGTGCACCAAGTGTAGTTATAAGATGTCCATCACTGATGGAAACTCTGTTTGTGTGTACTGTCTGGGAGCGATTCACCTCCAGGAATCGTGTAGTTTTTGTCATGCTTTTAGCCTGCGTGTTCTTCAGGAAAGGAAGAACAAATTGATTTTGAAGGGACTTCTCAAACCCTCCTTCGAGGAGGGTTTGGAGAGTCCTTCCAGCTTTAAGTCTTCTCCATCAAAAGCTAAATCTTCCAAGGCTAAAAAGTGATCCTGGCTCCATCAGCATCATCAGAGCTGCCAGAGAAAACAGCAAAATCTTCAATGACATCCTCTGCTCCATTGTCCTCGGGGCCGCAGGAAGTGTCGGTGGTTATGGAACCTGCTTCGGCTCCAATTTTCTTGCAGCCTGTTCGGAGCCGGTCACCTAGCATTAGGCTGGTATCTCCTCCTCGCAGGTCTCCTTCAGACAGGAGGTCTCAGTCTCCTTCCCTGTCCTCCAAATCCTCCAGGACCTTATCGGATGTGGACGTCGATAGAGTGGTCAAGAGACTTCTTCAGTCACCGGTACTGGCAAAATTGTTTTCAGCTCCGACCCAGTTGGTTCTGGAGCTGGTCCCTCTACCTACATCGATACTTACTCCTTGGAGCGCATCTCAGCTTTTGGAGCCAGAGTGCTCAGCTCCGTGTGATGTCCCTAGGTCGATTCCGACAGCCCCTCCTGGCTTATCAGTTCCTAAGTCAGCTCTGACCCCGTTGGCGTTGTCCACGGGGTTCAGGACTCAGGATTCCTCAGTCAGATCCGAGGGAGAGGATTCGGGACATCTCTCGGCTCCTAGTCTCCCTCTCAGTGCTTCAGCGCAGGGAAGCCTGACTCCTGTCTCTGCTTCAGAGGCTGGTCGATCTTTGGACCTGGGAGAACCAGCTTTCCAAGCCATGCGGAGCTCGCTGACTAGGTCATCAGTGGCATCATACGGTTCGGTCACTCTGTCCCCTACAGCACTGGTGCAGGTCTCTGATCACCTTCTATCTCTTGAAAGTGGAGCCCCCAGGCCTCAGGGTACCCCCACGAGTGGTCCCCATATTTCTGAGGATCCCTCAGAGTTTTTGCCTGAGGAGCCACCCAGAAAGAGAATGTGCAAGAGGAAGCACATAGGTTCCCAAGATGAGTCTCTCACGTCAGACACCAACTTCGAGGAATTTGAGGGGTCCCCTAAGTCATGCTCTGAGGATGTTTCTTTCTCTGACATCCTAGAGATTTTGAAGCAAAGAGGTGAATGGCCATCCAAAGCCCCCTCTGAAGAGGAGTCTGTGTTCCTGAAGGCCTTTGTTGCTCAGCCCACCACCTCCTGGGTGTCTCCACCCATCGATAACTTCTGGATCTGGTTTGTCGAGGGGTGTGGGAAACCCCTGACTCTGTGGAACCAGTCCCCAGGGAACCCAATACATTTTTGTCTGCCCCTCGTGATAAGGAATTTCTATCCAAGGGAGTCCCTGTGGGATGCCATGGTGGTGGCAGCGGCCACCAAGAAGGAATTAGCTGAGGAGACTTCCACCGTCCATCCTCCTAACAAGGAGTCTAGGACTATGGACTGGTAAGGGAAGCATACATTTTCTTCAGCGGCCTTTACTTTGCAGTCACTGAATTACTTATCACACTTTACATGGCTCCAGAGAGATCTCCTAAAGGAGCTTGGAGATACTCTACTGGGTAACATTTCTGAGGCAGTAGCTCAGAAGGTCAATGCTCAGATTTCTACCCTCAATTCTGTTGTGAAGTCCTCCATGAGGCTGTGATCTCATGCAGCCGAGGGAGCGAGTAGGGCAGCAAGTTCTGGAGTTGCTCTTAGGAGACATGCCTGGATGCACCTTTGTCATTTCGCGGAGGCCTTCAAGTCTACATTAACCGATGCCCCGTTTGATGGTTCCTCTTTGTTCGGAACCAAGGTGAAAGACACTCTCACTAAGTGCGAGCAAGAGGGAAAAACTCTGTCTGCCGTAGGAGTCCTTTTTTCCCTTCCCTCTAGGCCTTTTCCCAAAGCCCAGAGGGGTGGAAAGATGTGGTTCAAGAAATCACAGAGGTTTTTTCCCGATGCACAAGGTGAGCACCTCTCCAGAGGCAGGGGAGGGGGTGGTTATTCAGGTAGACATCACCCTAGGAGCAGACGAGGACCTCGTAAATCGGGAGACCGCGATTCCATTCGTAGTTCTCCCTACTGCTGCTCCTGATGGAAGGCCCGACTGTGCATTTCCGGAGCCAGTTGGGGGTCAAATTTCACTATACCCGGAGGCCTGGCAAGATATCACCCAGGACCAATGGGTTCTACGAATAATTTCCAGAGGATATGTCATTCTCTTCTCGTCAACTCCCCCTCCAATCAAGAAAATCCCGGATGTTCCACCCAGTCAAAGGGATTCCGCAGCTTTAGAAGTTTCAAAGCTGCTAGAAAAAGGAGCCATCCAACATATGTCCCCTCAGACCAGATCGGATTAGGGACTTACTCCAGATTCTTTTTGGTGCCGAAAAGGACAGGGGATCTGAGACCCATTTTGGATCTCAGCCGATTGAACACCCATGTGCAAAAGTCCAAGTTCCAAATGGTCACATTGCAATCTGTTCTCCAAAAGAAGTGTGGATGTGCTCCATCAACCTCAAGGATGCTTACTACCAAATAAAGATGGACAGGGCATCCAGAAGTCACGTACGCTTCTGGCTGGGAGCCAGTCACTTTCAGTTTCGAGCCCTGCCCTTTGGTCTCACCACAGCTCCCAGGGTGTTTACCAAATGCATGGCAGTGGTGACTGCACTTGAGACGTCAGAGATTCCAAGTGCTTCCATACCTGGATGACTGGCTCCTTACTGCCACCACCAGGCATCTGCTACTTCAGACCAAAGACACTACTATCAACCTATGTCAACTGTTGGGCATCACCTTGAACTGGGAAAAAATCTGCCTTGTTGCCCTCGCAGCATGTCACATTTATAGGCACCGAATTAGACACCGTCCTCATATGGGTGTTTTTACCGCAGGAAAGTATAAGAGTCTTACAACAACAGATTTACGCCTTGCTCCCTCTGAGAAGAGTGAAGGCAAGATTGATCCTTCAATTGTTGGGGACGATGGCTGCTATGGTTATGTTAGTTCCCCTGGCAAGGTTACATATGAGGCTCCTTCAGTGGCTACTCTTCACCCAGTGGTCTCTTCAATGTCTTCCACTTTCTCACCCTATTCTACTCACAGACAGGTGCAAACAGGATCTCAGTTGGTGGCTTCTCACCGACAACCTCAATGCAGGAAAGCCCTTCGTTCCTTCGCCTCCGGTTGCCATGGTGACCACGGATGTCTCCCAGATGGTGTAGGGGGGCATTATCTAGGCAGGACAGTGCAAGGCACTTGGCAAGAGCACGAGATGCATCTGCATATCAATGTCCTGGAAATGAGAGCAATGCTACTAGCATTGCAAGCACTTCAAAGATTTATTCCTCTCGGGACTATTGCAATCCACTCAGACAATATGTCGGTGGTATGGTATCTGAACAAACAGGGAGGAACCAAGTCGTACCCCTTTTGCAGAGAGGCCATGTGAGTGTGGCAGTAGGCAGTGTCTTCCCAATGTTTTCTGGTAGCAGTGCACATTCTCGGGAAATCCAATGTGATCACAGACAGGCTAAGCAGAGCTGTTCTGATGCCTCGTGGATGGTCCCTGAACTGTCAAGTTGCGGAGTGGATTTTCCGCAGATAGGGTCAGCCTTGCTGTGACCTTTTTGCCAGCCTCAGGGGGAGTCACCCAGGGACACTCTAGTCCACCATTGGCCCTCCGGTCTGCTATATGCCTTCCCTCCGGTTCCTTTGCTGTCAAAGGTTATTCAGAAAGAGCAATCCTTGGGAAGCAAATGATCCTGATTGCTCCACACTGGCCTTGTCAAATTTGGTTCCCCTTTCTCCATCCCTATCTCATGTACGCTCCTTGAATTCTGGACCCACAACTAGACTTACTGACTCACATGTCAGGGCAGCTCCATCCCTCTCTTCGGACCCTCCAGTTGACAGCTTGGCTACTCCACTTCATCATTAGTTAGGCTTCACCATTTTTCGCCGTAGGTTGTTCATATTCTATCTTCCTCTCATAAGCCTTCGACCAGGAAGATTTATTACAGCAAATGGAAGAGATTTTCCATCTGGGCACATACCAAACAGATTGATCCTTACACAGCTCCAATCTTTGTCAGTGTTGGAGTTCCTTCCTATGCTTTTCAACCAGGGATCAGCTGCTGCAACCATTAAAGTCCAATTGGTGGCGATTTCTACCTTTCACGTCAGACGAACTTAGACTAATGGCACATAGACTCTGTAAAGCTTTCCTGAAAGGCATTTTGTTGCTTCGTCCTCCTGTCTGTGAACCTGTTATGCCTTGGGACTTAAACTTTGTTCTACAGGGTCTTACTTCACCTCCCTTTTGAGCCTGCAGCCACTTGTGATTTAAAATTCTTAACTTGGAAGACTGTCTTTTTGGTAGCCATCATGTCAGCCAGACGTGTTTCGGAGCTTCAAGCTTTATCAATTAAACCCCCTTATTTGATTTTTCATAAGGACAGGGTTTCTCTCAGACTGAATCCTTCATTTCTTCCCAAAGTAGCATCAGTTAGTAACCTTAACCAAGCCATTGAATTACCGGTGTTTTTTCCTCAGTTCTCGAACAAGGCAGAATTCAAATTTCATCAGTTGGATGCGCACAATTAGGATTTTATTTGCACAGAACGAAGGACCTCAGAAAATCTGATCAGTTGTTTGTTTCATTTTTGGAAAACAGAATTGGGTCTCCTGTTTCCGAAGTCACATTGTCCAGGTGGATTTCCAGTTGTGTTTCTTTCATTTATACTTCAGGGGAAGAGATTTACCGTTCCATGTGAAGGCTCACTCTACCCAGTCTATATCTACATCTACAGCCTTTCAGGCCAGATTTTCTATGGATGATATCTGTGCTGCGGCTACTTGGGCATCTCCTCACACCTTTGTTACTCATTACAAGTTAGATGTGGTATCTAGAGGCAGGTCTTCCTTTGGTTCCACAGTGCTCAGGAGTATTTTCCACTGAGCCTCCCAGGATTTATGTGCTGTGGACGCTGTCCCACGGGTAAGAATGTAGGCGAGATTGGAATACATGACATCAAGAAGTTATGTACTCACCATAATGTTCGATGTATGTAGTCCATCTTGCCTCACATTCTTACTTACCCCCCACCTTCCCCTGTCCTGGAGGATCTGGAGGTTAGGCCTGGTTTCAGAGTTCCCTTCATTCTTGGTTTTTTCTTCCTTCCTTAAGTGTTGTTATGCATGGAGAGTGAGTGCTGGTGCTCGCAGAAAACTAGATCTGGGGATAGAGAGCAGTGCAGCATGGGATACCATCTTAGCCCAGCCAATTGAAAGACTTTGAGCTAAAGTATGGCCGAGTCGGAGCCGACATTAGGCTCCGAACCCACAGGTAAGAATGAGAGGTGAGATGGATTACATACATCGAATGTTATGGTGAGCACATAACTTCTTGTTAAATGTATATAACTTCTGTAATTGTTACACCTTAATAAGGAATGGCCAGACCACTATGGAGTTAACTCCTAGGAGATCTAACAAAAAAGTAGACAGCAGCGGTGTACTACAGGGTTCTGTTTCTGGGCCCCGTATTGTTTGGAATTTATTTCTCAGAAGTCCAGCAAACTTGAATGGCCTGTGGCTGACCAATTTCACTAATGATTGCAAATTGGGAGCAATCATTGAGCCTCTAGATGATGATGATATACTGCAGATGGGGTTAACTCAGAGACATGAATGGTGAAAAAGCCATGCATTACAGCAAAATGCAAAAAAAGAAAAATAAAAAAAAAACATTATTTCCCTTGAAATCCCTGCTAATTACATTATAGGCAGCTTCCTCTTAAGTGTAGACCCACCGGTATTTGACCTGGGTACTCAGCTTGATAGCAATCTGAACATTAACCACCACATATTCACAGTAGTAAGAAAATCCTTCTATGTGGCACATCTTATATGTAAAGGCATCGTATCTAGATCTACGGATCTAAGCATGTTATCATTTCCATTATACCCAACCCTCATCAGACTGATAATTGAGTACAATGCTCCCTTTTGCTTGTATCTCACCAGACACCTGCAACAACTGGAGACACTGCAGTGGTTTCTTATCAAGAAATTATAAGGTACACAAAACAAGTCTTGCACAGAATGAGTGAAAACCCTGTCACTGTATTCCTTCTCCTATAGGTTTCTAAGGGGTAACCTGTGACTGGCTTAGAGGGCAGTCTCTGACCTAGCACTGATGTAAATGTTGCATATTTGCAAATCAAACTGCAGGACGGTCATTAACTCCAGTCATTTTAAATTAGCCTCTGATATGAACCAGCCATGCTTGAGAGATAGATACATTTCTCACAAACTGCCACTTCTCTGGAACAGCTTCCAATTCATGTGAAACAGATCCCCTCCCTGATCATCTTTAAATGCAGCCTAGATCAATGGATGGGTGATCACATTTTCACTCCCAGGGTGGTGCCAGTGTTCCTCCTGGACAGAGGAAGCCAGTATTAACTACCATAGACACTTACCTCTGCCAACTTCACTTACCTAACCTCTAAAAATTGGGGCAACTCGGGTTAAATATTGATAGGCTTGTAAGGGCTCTAGGACCATTATCCTAGTAACATCCGATGAACTTATGAACCTATGAGATACCTCGTGGAGTAAGCTGTGAATTTTCCTGGCTTTATTATAATAGATTTTCCTAAACCAATAACATGGTGCGACACATTATTTTTATTATTTTTGTGATATTACATTCTTGTAATGTGAAGATAATTAATAAGTCTGGCCATGCATACTGAAAGAGAAACTCTTCCATACCCATACATAATCTGTTTTTGAATTATGACCCACTGCAATTTATTCATGCACATGGACCACTACCAGGCAGACAAGTTTGCTTTTCTGGATTACTCCAAATCATGCTAGTACAAGCATCATTAATTAAAACTTTAAATCAACTAAACCATATGTTCTCGACCGTATTAATTTTGACAATTTGTCTGCCTGATTCTTTGAAATAGATGACCTAAATGGTGTACTTTAATGGGTTGAAAGTACAAATTGTCAAAACTAGTATGGTCAACAGTTCAGTCCGTTGTACCGTTCTGACTGAGAATGCGGTACAGTGGGGATTGGGGAATTTGCAGTTTTCCACATTTTAGTGTGATCTAAGAGTTGATATATGTAATTAGCAGGGGATGTGGGAAGTGCAGGGGGGTTTGACCCCACCCCTGCAAAAGCATTATTTGTCATTTCTGGGTGTTGCTTTCACTTGTGTTTTTTGTTAATGGACTGAATTGTCAAAACCATATGGTCTTAATCGTATTGGTTTTGACAGTTTACCTATTAGATCCTTTTAACGAAACCAAACTAAAGCAGTATCATTGTGATTACCTGAGAATTACAGCCAGCATGGCAAAAGCTATAAAACAAGTATTTTTATATATGTATGTAAGTATACAAGCAGGTATTCACATTTGTATGCATTTATTTATTTATTATGATTATTTTTAACTAGGATAATCCAAATCACAGTTGCCCCCCCCTGGTCAGTGGAGTTCTAAGGATAGACTTTCTCCTCAGGCCTCTGCTGAAAAGGGGTCACGCATGTCCCAGTCAGATCATCCTTGTTAGGAAATATAAATGAGTGAAAAAACAAATAAACGAAGAAGTCTGAATAGCAGTAAAAGTTGTTGAAGCATGTATAAAAACACCAAAAATGACGACTTGGAAAAAAAAAAGGAAAAGATGAACTCCTTTTTCAAATTCACATAGTTTTTGCGATTTTGTCTTTAAACAAACACTTTTAGACTGAAGTGAAATAGAAATAGAACTTTCTCTACTCATGTTTCAACATTTTCTTTTAAATACAAGTCTTAAAGGTCTCTGTGGCATTTAACCCAAGGAAAATGCAGGCATTTAAGCCAAGCTACAACGTGTATGTTTTTTATTCTAAATCATCCTCTTCATCAAATTTTCTTTATTTCTTACTTCATCAGTTACACAGAATGCATACATGCATACGTACGTACAAGTATTTCAAGCACAGGCATTAATGCCCTTCTAGCCACCTGCCAATATACCAAAACACTTGCTCCCAAAGTGCCCAAGCTGTCATTAAAAATACCTAAACTAGTACTTGCTTTAATGTAATTTGGTAGTCTGTTCTATGCATCAGCTGCACTCTCAGAGAACCAATTAGTAAACTTCTCATCCCTAAAGAATCTTCTACATAAATTGTCTAATGATTCTGTGCTACTTTTTGATAGCACCAAAAATTCCCAGAGGTAGTTGTCTCGAAATGCCCTATATACCTGAATAAGATCTCCTTTCAGTATCTATAAAGGCACTGTAGAAGTTCAGATATTTCATAATAACTTACGTTTTCATATCAGTGGTTGCCCTTGGTGTATTTCCACTATACTCTCTCCAGTTTGTGCATGCTTGTAGTCTTATAAGGTTTCCATATTGTTTTTCCATACTCAAGTTTGAGTCTAATGTAACTAACACACAATGACATCATCATGTGTGATTTCCTAGACTTTATACATCTTTTTATAAAACCTGTAGTTCTATAACTATCATTAACCAATTGGCTGATATGATTAGAAAAACTCAAAGTTGGATCTATCCATACATCCAGGTCCTTAAATAAATCTACAGTTTCAATCACTGTGTGCTGTATTAAAAATTACCCATTCATTTTATGTCTCCCAAATCCCATATTCTTAATTTTTGATGTATTTATCAGCATATTATTTTCCTGTGCCCAAATAATCAATTAAGTCAAGTTATTTTGCAGGTATGCCTTAACTGTAACGCATGTAATGAGTTTACCCTATTTCAGGTCATTTGCATATAGACTTTAGAACACCACAGATGAAAAAAAGATAAATCTGAAAGGTACAATCTAAACAAGTAAGAGTCCAGGACAGAGCCCTGTGGGACACCCTGACTGTAAACAAGAATTTCACCTGTCCAATCTGTGTGATACTTGCCATACCCTATTTGTAAGTCATGCAGCTATCCATCTTATCAACAGTACATCAGTACCTAGCCATTCTAATTTATTGCTCAGTGTTTTGTGTATGGCCCTGTCAAATGCTGAAGCTAAATCTATATAAATTACATCACAGCACAGTTTTTCATTCATAGCTGTTGTTATATTTTTATAGAACATCATGTTACAGGTGGTGATAGATCTATTTTCAACATATGCATGCTGATATATGGTTTCAAGTCCCGGCCTATCCAGTTTTGACAATAACTTATCCATTATTACCATCTCCGTTTATTTTTCCATGACATGAAAGTAGACTCAAAAGTCTATATGACTCAAGGTTTGTCCCACTCCACTTTTCCTTAGACAGGTTTAATAAGCGCATGTATCCAATCTTGTGGAGTCTCCCCATATTTATATGACGTAGTAAATACAAGATAAAATGGTATCTCCCTTTTTAATTTCTCCAAATCTTTTAGATTTCTAATACCATGATGGGAATGGACCCCATTGCTAAGGCAAAGTATGATTAAAGTTCATGAAATTAGTATTGTTTCAGTCTTTGACATCAGCCAAATCTGTTCTTCACTGCACCTGCAATATGCCCAGTACTGATGGCACTGTAAGTTCTTGGTGAAGTATTCTCAGGTTATTATTACCAATTCTGCCTCCTCTCTCTGCTTTGATTGGATCCATTTTCACAGTTCTTTTTCAGTATAAAATAATTTGATTCCAGTTTCTGAGGTTACCTGGATGTCACTAGGACAACTTATCACCCCCATTGTGGAGCCAAACTGTTTTGCATACCATTTTGTAAATCTAACCATAGTCTGTTGTGTCTGACAATAATATTTTAGAATCTGCACACAGTTTATAAATATGTATGTCTTTACTCCTTCCACATTGTATGTGTCTATAAAAAGGTTTCATATTATGCCCAATATCCGTAAATACATTTTTTTCTTGATCTTGTCTCACACTATGCTTAATTTGTCAGGCCAGCTTGTTTATTTCCATTTTCAAAGTTATAGTTTGACCTCTCTTCTATTTCTTATATTTTTTGTCTCTCATCTTAGTTATGTTGTTCTTATGGAAAATTTATCCCCCTGACATTATATGCCTAGATCCTGATGTTAAATATATTTTTTTATTTTTTTCCACTCAAATAATGCCTGTTTTAAAACTGTCACATTTGTTCTGCAGTTTTTCCACTGAACACATCATTGCAGTTAGTTTAACATAGGGACTAACTGGAATGATTAATTACAGGTTTCCATATAATCTGTAATTAATCTTCTGTGCATTGGTTTAGATGTCAGTTTGGCAGAATTATCTATCAACAAATTAACTTTTATAACCCACGATCCCTGCATATCAATGATGGTAAAACCTGACTTGAAGTAACAGCAATTTCTTTAGGAACATAATGTCTGGTATGTTCCATTGCTTGGAATTTTTTTTTTTTATTTTCAGTCTGAAGCAATTGTTTGTGAAATATTGCAAAATATATGATGTAAAAATTCTCTTCCCTAATCTTGACAAATGCATCGCATCCTGTCTGAACTCACTTGTGCCCAAAATTAGGCTTGGATGCTCTACACATTTCCGTTTTTAAAAATGAGACATTTTTTCCATGTAGGTATTTACCTAAAAAATATTTTTATTTACGGTAACCTGACTGTCCTTTCTATATGTGATTTGTGAAAAATATGTCCTAACACCAGTACAGTCTATACTATCAAAGAGGGCTGTAAGTTCCCTATTAACAGAGAGTCCTTGTGGATGAGATCATTTGTACCGACATGAATAAAAACAATTCCTTACTTCATTATATTAAGGTGTTCCAAGCCTTCTCATATCTTCTATTTTTGCTCCTAGCAAGCTTGGCACAATGCATTGTTCATTATCTTCTGTCTATATGCAAGTATCAGTTCCTCTAATTGAATCTCCAATTACAAGAATATCTTTTCTGACCAGCTTTGAAGAATTTTCAGCATCCAATATCTGCTCTGTCAGTTGTTACAAAGGAATGATCTTCATCACCATTAGTGTAATTAATCCCAATGTTTTCATTGCATTTTAAATTTGCAAGCATACAGTTCTCATTCGGCTGGCTTGGTACACCCACAGTTTCAGCCATGTAGTCAACAGCTGTCTTTCTTTTTTTCTTACAGTAATGTTCTTCAATCCTTCCATGTTCAATTCTGATTTCTTCCTTTTCACCCACCCCTTGCCTCTTTTTTCTATCTTCTTTTTTGAAAAAAAAAGTTACGCCTTTTTCTGTAGATGGAAAATTTTCTGATAGAAAAATATCATTCCCTGCAGTCTATGTGTGACATAAAAAAGAAGCATCCATTTTAGTACATATTCTCTTTGCAGACATTTATCAGTTTCTTTTTATTCCTTATTTGTTGAGAACGTCTTCCTTTCTTTCTTTATTTCCGTCTAAACAGTCAGAATGCTCAGACTGCTAAATACTTGCATCCAGAATTCTAAAGTTGTCAGCGGCATCATCTTGTTTCATAGGGGTTCAATGATCTTTACATAAAATAGACACATTGTTTCCTAAATGTGTTCTAGTTGTTCTATGCCTAACATTATTTAGTTAATTAGTCCAGTCATTAATATATGTAACAACAGTTCTCCAAGCCATGCCAATTGCACAAGTGCAATCATCAGTAAGTTTAGACTTAGTTCTAATTGTTTGTGTCTTTCGGCTTTTCCCGGTTAGGGGTCGCCACAGTGGAACTCCAGTCTGCTAATGATTGGCAGTTGATTTTTACGTACCGGCTTGTCAGGCCTGATGCACAACCTGCAACGAAGGTACGCCCATTCACGCATGTCTCCACGCAGAAGACGCTCTAGCTGAGAATCGAACTGGACAGCGTCTTACTGTGAGGTGACAAAGCTACCGCAGCACCACCGCCGCGAGTAGTCAAGAAAATCATCCAACTTTTGGCATGAAGAACACACATGACCAGTGTTATCAGGTGTTACCTTTAAGTATGCATAGCATCTATTACACTGTACACAATATTTGTGCTTTAGCAAATCATTAATGGCATGCTCATTTAAGGAATTCATATTCAGTTCAAATGAATAAAAAATTAGAAAAGAATAAACAAAATTAGTAACCACAGAGGAATCCATATTCAGTTCAAATGAATAAAAATTAGAAAATAATAAATAAAAACAGTAACCACAGAATTCAAAGATAACTAAAATCAACTTCTATGAGAAAAATCACACAAGCAGTATACAACTACAAAAGCTGTAATTCCTTTACATTGCCCGCATTAGCTTCTGCTCACTTTTGATTGCAATCACACTTCTTTTTAATAGTAAAGATCAATAAGGCACAAACAAAGATAGGATTGTTTAGCTAAACTCTGGGTTGTCCTCTTTGCACTCTGTGTGAATTTATAGCTGACCAGGCCCCTTTGGGAATGGCTAGAGCTTGCCTAACTAAAACCTATCCTTTTCTAACAACCAACAGTGAAAATTCAAGGTAAAACAATAAAATGTAAATCACAGTAAATCTTCTCTATAAAATATTCCTTCTTTACTACAAACAGTAACAAACAGTGGCAAAAAATAAAATATACATTGAAATAAAACCAGGACTGGTGTTAGCATTTTGAGGGCCCACAGTAAATGTCAGTTTGGGGGGCCCTGGGCACTTCTAGTATAAGTATTACCTGGTCACTGCCACCCCTCCAAAGGAACCTTTTAGTTCATGCTACAAACTTTTAAGAGTAGTAAGCACAGAATAACCTGTAGCTACATCACTCTTACATTATAGTAAGCCTGAGTATTGCACTGTGTTAGCCCATCTTACAAAGGGACATTCACATTTATTGGCATTTAGTTGCAACAATGATGCATTACAACAGCTCTATGTACAGGTCTGTGTTTAGGTGAAATAGTGCCCTAGGCACAGGCGCACACACACACACACACACACACACACACACACACACACACACACACACACACACACACACACACACACACACCCTTCAGTGCTTCCCTCTGTTTCCCCAAGCTTGGGCTCCCCATATCAGAACATTACTTTTTTTCTTCCTGTACTCGTTAATTGTTTTTATACCTAATGGTACTTCAAACTGCCTCCATTGCTTGTATTTAGTTCTCTTGCCTTCTTTCATCTCTGGAAATGATGTGGCTGTCATTGCTGCTGGATATCCCCTACTGAGAAACCTATTACCTAACATTCCACTTCTACTTCATATTTATCACCATATTGGGTTAATTTACTTAGTGGAATTTGATCTGCTGCAGATACACAAATGTTTAGGAAACCCTCTCCAAAAAAAGATTGCAGCAAGTGGAGACAGCAAAAGAAGCACTAGCAATTAAATAATTACAAAGAAGCACTAGCAATTAAATAATTACAAAGAAGCACTAGCAATTAAATAATTACAAAGAAGCACTAGCAATTAAATTATTACAAAGAAGCACTAGCAATTGAAGGATTACAAAGAAGCACTAGCAATTGAAGGATTACAAAGAAGCACTAGCAATTAAATGATTACAAAGAAGCACTAGCAATTAAATGATTACAAAGAAGCACTAGCAATTAAATGAATACAAAGAAGCACTAGCAATTAAATGATTACAAAGAAACACAAGCAATTAAATCATCACAAAGAAGCACTAGCAATTAAATGATTATGAAGATGCACTAGCAATTAAATGATTACAAAGAAGCACTAGCAATTAAACAATTACAAAGAAGCACAAGCAATTAAATGATTACAAAGAAGCACAAGCAATTAAATGATTACAAAGAAGCACAAGCAATTAAATGATTACAAAGAAGCACTAGCAATTGAAGGATTACAAAGAAGCACTAGCAATTGAAGGATTACAAAGAAGCACTAGCAATTGAAGGATTACAAAGAAGCACTAGCAATTGAAGGATTACAAATAAGCACTAGCAATTAAATGATTGCAAAGAAGCACTAGCAATTAAATGATTACAAAGAAGCACTAGCAATTGAAGGATTACAAAGAAGCACTAGCAATTAAATGATCACAAAGAAGCACAAGCAATTAAATGATTACGAAAAGTTGTAGCAAAAGGTATCTCTTTTTATAAGAATTACTAGGAGTTTACAAGTAAATTACATTGATTTATTAGTGACAATTGAGGCCCCATTTTTATATGCAGTGACACCTCAGAGTATCATATTAGCCAGCCTTTTGCAAAAGCGATCCATTTTAACAACTTATTTTCTTCTAGGACCACTGTAAGCAGTAATTCATGATAGGGCTGCCGGGGGAGAGAAAGTACTCTGTCTTGTGCATTGAGTGAAAGAACAGAATCATGCTGTAACTAAACAAGTTCACCCTATCAATACAATTTACTTTTCAATAACTAAGTGAGATATTAAGTTAACTTATTTGTTTTAGACCTCTCTTCATACTGACGTAGCTCTTACAGACTGCCATGTAACCTGCAAATTTATTAACTACAAGAAATCTCTTGAATACACCTTCTAATATGGCAAGCCATCTTCTACATTATGATTAAACTTAACTTTAACTTAAACTACATTATGATTAAACTCAAAAATCTGGAAACCTGCAAAGGAAAAAGAAAGAAAAGATTAACTAGTTAAGATAAACTATTTTGTTTATTTCATTGGTGTCTATGCAGTACCTTTTTTCCTCTGCTTTTGTGAAGAAATCTGTTTTCTGAGAATTAGAATTCCCAAAATGATATGGTAATGAACTGTGGTCCAGTCTGTGTAGATCCAGTGCAGACCACCAGTATACATAGGGTTCATAGGTTGTTACAAGCCTAGTCCATAGAAGTGCCCTGGCATCATACCGACCAATGTTAGTTCCCAGTGCCTCTATCAAGGAAATCCACTGGAGTGATCCCCAGGGTGAACTTTCTATTTGCCATCCACTCATCAAGATTTCTCTTCAAAAGGTCCAGTAAGATACTCTGCTTGACATGTATGGGAAGTCTATTCCAGAGCATGGGCAGTTTGTTGGTTATGAACCTGTCCCTCCAGCATGTTCTGTTGATTGTGGTAATGAGGTTGAGGTCTCTGGTGCATGTGGTGTGGAGGGATTGGGATTTCTTTAGATGTAGCATTTCTAACAGAGCTGAGTCAGACATGTCTTTGTAAGTCAAGATGAGATTGCATCTTAGTAGACGATATGAGAGAGAGAATAGCTAGTTTTTTGAGTCTGTCTGTGTAGGACATGTGCTTAAGGCCTAAGATCCTCTTCATGAGGTACTTTTAAGGCTTTTTCAGCTGCTGCATGTGTCTAGTGATGTACATGCCTAATGGGGCATTATATTCTATGACTGGCCTAATAAGGAAAGAGTAGAGAGATATTCATAGGTTCATAGGTAAGTACTAGGCTATCAGCCCAAGGGCCTACGTAAGCCTATCCAACAAGGTTCCCTGGCTTACGCCACCCAAGAAAGTTATTTTCCCATGCCCCTGTCGAGCAGAGCCACAAAAGTGATCCCAGAGGTGAACTTCCTATTTCCCATCCAATCATCAAGATTTTTTCTTGAAGTGTGCTAATGAGCAGCTCTGTTTGACATAGATAGGTAGTCTATTCCAGAGTATGGGAAGTCTCTGGGACAGGAATCTATCCCTCCGGCATGTTCTGTTTATTGTGGTGACAAGGTTTAGGTCCCTAGAGAGTGTAGCTCGGAGGGATTGGGATTTCTTTAAGTGGAGCATGTCCAACAGCTCTGTTTGAGGCCAGTAATCCTCTTTGTGAGGTATTTCTGTGGCCTTTCCAGTTGTAGATGTCTTGTGAGGTACATACCAAATGGGGCATTGTACTCTATAATGGGTCTAATGAGTGATGAGTAGAGGGGAACGATGACCTCTTTTTTTCTGGATGAGAAACCTTTTGTGATGAGGTGAGCCACATAGAAGGATTTCCTGACCACTGTGGCGATGTGATTATCAAAGGAGAGAGTACTGTCCACCCGTGTCTCAAGGTCTCTTATCACACTTTTGGCATTAAGTAGACTACCACTTATGTAGTAGTTCATGGGTACAGAGTTTTTACCAAAGGGGATGACACACTTTGCGGCATTGAGCTTCAGGCCATGGCTTTGACACCAGGCATCTGTCTCAGTGAGGCCCTTTTGTAGTATGCCCACATCGTTAGAAGTTATGATTATGGCTCCTAGTTAGCCAAAGACCTTCTGTGTTAGCCTGTACTTCAGAGAAGTAGATACCAAACAGGAGAGGACCTAGGACTACACCCTGTTTTACTCCACTTGTCACTGGTCTGAAGTCAGATTTGGAGTCTGCTACTTTCACAGTGTGGATTCTGTCCATGAGCCAGTTGGCAACCCATCTTGTGACAGGGAATTATACCTAGTTTATTGAGCTTATCTATATTTCCAGAGTGGGGGGATGGTGTTGAAAGCCTTGGGGAGATCTAGATAAGCTGTGTGAACCCACCTTACTCTCATCTATGGCTTTGGTGACTGCTTCAAAGAAGTCATTTAGGTTTAGGAGACATGATCTGCCTTTTACAAACCCAAACTGGGTAGGGTCCAGAGTTTGGAGATTACCAATGTCTTTGTTTATGAGTTCCATGATGATACATTCCATGGTCTTGCAGACCAGGCTCTTCAGGCTAATGGGGTGGTAGTTCCCGGGGTCCATCATGGCTCCCCCTTTGTGGAGTGGGATAACCTTCACAGTGCACCATACAGTGGGCACAAAGCCTGAGGTGAGGCTATGACTTGAACATATTACATGGGTAGGGTGACAGTTCATTCTGTAGTTCGTGTAGAACGCAGCCTGGGATATTGTCAGGTCCCATGGATGCTGTGTTCTTAGCTTTAGAGAGTGTGTTTTTTTACCTATGCAGCCATGATTACAGGAACTTTGCATTCTTCTGGTATAGAGATGGGCCCTCTAGGGGGTGAGAGTGGGTTAAAAGCACTGAACCTATCTGCCAGGATGTTGGTAATATCATTTGGTTCTGTATATTTAGTGACATTGTGCTGTAACTCAGAGCAGATCTGACTGTTGCCATTGAGATTCTTGACATAGCTATAGAATGCTTTGTGGTTGTCTTTAGAGTCAGTGGCAATTTTGTTTTCGTAACTAGCTTTGGAGGATTTTATGAGGGATCTCAGCTTCTTACTGAGGTTGACCAGGGAGCTCCTCCAATCATGGGATTTTACTCTGTTTTGCAACATTTTCTTTCTTCTGTTGTAGAGATTGTTTATGGCAGAGGACCACCAAATTGGCTTCCTTTTTTTGGAGGATAGCATCTTGGGTCTATTAGGGATAGCATGATCCATGCACTCGTGTAAGTGCTTATAAAGTGCATTTGTGTAGGATTCAGCAGTCGTACCTCTATTGTCCATCTGCATGAGTGTCATGAAGTTTGCCACTTCTGTCTTAAGAAGTGTGAAGTTGGCTTTGGAGAAGTTTTTTATGGTGGTTTCCCTAATTGGTGATGGGGGCAGGATGTGGATGTCTAGGGTGATTAGCTTGTGGTCGGATCTGACCAATGAGGAATTGACCTCTGGTGTGGAACACCGGTTTCCCATGTTGGCAATGACCGGGTCTAGGATATTGCTGCCCCAGTGGTGGTGTGAATAAGTTGATCCAAGGCATTGGAATTTATGAATTCCAGAAAACGTTGAGCAAAAGAGTTGGTACATGAGTAGTTTTCCCAGTTAATGGTGGGGTAGTTGAAATCAACCATTATTAGGGTGTTGGGTTGTACCCTAATACTTTCCAGTGTATCACGGAATGAGGAGTGGGAATCCTGGGGCATGGTGTGGGGTCTGTAGCAAGCTACAATTTGGATTGCAGTCTTGCCCAAAGTTAGTTGCAATTGGATAATCCGAACTCGAATCCATGACACCAAACACCAGATACTAAGCAAAAAACCAATAAACCAAGTAAGTGTTCGGAGTCAAGTCCACAGATGAGGTGCTGTAAACTCACAATAAGGCACCAGGCTGACTGATAATAATGATACCAGAAATTTCATCAAATAAGACTTCATCAGACAAACAGTCAAGAAACCCTCAGGTTTAAATACACATATTAATCACATAAATAGACAATTAAGTTAATTGATCTAATTTAAAATCACAGTAATATTTTGCTAAAAGAACAACATAACAAAACAATTTTACTGCCTTTGTTAAAACCAGTAAAGGAATATTCCCTAAAATGTTAAAATTCTAAATAAATTTTATAGTCATAAAACTGGTTAGTATTTAGCTTTTTATATTTATTTCCATTCTTATTCTAACCTTTTCACCAAACCCATATTATAGTCTAACAAGCTATTCAATGGATTTGTGAATAAGTAACAGGTGAATTATATCCTGTCTGATTTTAGTTTCAAGTAGGGCACAATAGATATAGCTTCATTAAGCCGCATCTGAACATAATATACTGGAACCAATCCTCCTGTTTCTACTTTCCACATACACAGTCTCTTTGTTAATTATATGCTTGCACTGAGAGCAATGTCCACATCTAAATGTACCCTTACGTGTGTTTCCAGTTGGATATTGTATAGGCCCTTTCTCTAAAATTCTCTTAATATTGTAACCCTTTTTATAAACAGTTTTAAGGGTTAAAGTTTTAAATACGTCCAAATCGGTCAACTCCTGAAAAGCCTTAAATTCCTTTTCAACTATCTGTCGGAATTTCCTAACGTTACCACTATATTCTGTGATGAACAGTAATTCTTGTCCTACACCATTGGATATACTCATATCCTGTTGTATACTAGGTGAGTCCTGTCCTAAAATAGGCTTGAATCTTGTGGTTCTACCTAGGAGCACCTCTTGTTTAACTAGTTTGATCATATGTTCGGGGTACCCCCTATCCATGAACATGGCAGTTAACTTATCGCATTCTTCATTAAAAAGGTGGTCCTGAGATGTCATTAACCATCTGTCCTTTAATAATACCTTTTTTCTGGTACTCAGGGTGAGAACTGGAGAAGTGCAAATAACTGTTAGAAAAAGATGGTTTTCTGTATACTGAAGAAGAAAAGCCAGCTGCCACCTTACTGATAGTAACGTCCAAATAATGGACTGTTTCTTCAAAGGTCTCGTGGGTGAACTTTAAAAAACTGGTTGTACTATCTATGTAAGTAAAAAACTCCTGAATGGTCTCTGGGGGGCCTACCCAAAAAATACAGATGTCATCCAGGAATCTGATGTAATGGTTCCAGTACTTCACAAACCTACTATTGTTGATAAACTTCTTCTCCCAGGTGGCCATGACAATATGGACACCGTGATTTGTCTAAAGTACTCACCCCATAGCTTATATAGTTGTTTTCTAAGACCAACTCCACTAAGGTCATGATCATGTTCACCTCATTTGCTGTAGTCCCATTACTTTCCCACAGGGCCTCTTCCAACCATTCCAAACCCACTTCTGTGGGAATAACAGAGAACAAATCGACCACATCAATTGTTATAAATACTAGGTTGGGGTTGTATAAATTGTTAGTAATACTTCGTAAAAATTGCCAAGAGTCCTTAACTAAATAAGGCTCTCTGCCCCACACCTGTTTTAATTTCCAATCAAGAAATTTAGCAATTGAATGGGTCTTAGACGGGAGGGTCCTCCATACACTTGTGTATTTTGGGTACTCCAAAAATGGTAGGTACCTTAGGATGGTTGTTTTCCAAGAAAGAATATGTATCAAATTCGATGACCTCCTGGTCTAACATATCTTTTATAGTGAGGTCAATCTTTTTGTATGAAAGATATACCTCTTGGATGGAAGAAACAGTGTATTTGTTAGTATCATATAGGATGTCTCCCATCTTACTTTCATATAAGACCTGGCTCATGAGTACAGTGCCCCCACCCTTGTCTGGTTGCATGACCCTGATGGAATGGTTATACGCTAGGTCATGTAAAACTGCATACTCTTCATCACTAAGATTGTATTCAAAGCTAGTTCGACCTAATTCTTTACGAATTTCTTTTTCAAATCTTAGCTCTAAATTACTTAATTGTGGATGAAGAGGTGGATTAAAGGCACTGGACTTTTTTAAAAACAATGTTGGAGCAACTGGAGCATATCCAAATAAATGCTGAAAATTGAGTTTACGAATAAGCATTTTTACATCCAAGATACAATTAACCAGTTGGCAACCCCGGGTTGGAACAAATTTATAACCTTTGGTAAGTAAATTGAAATGTGCATCTGTAACCGGTATGTCACTATAATTATATATGTGATAACCTTGCTTAACATGTAACCGATACACACCCTACCCTATTGGACTCTGTTATACAAGATCCCAGGGGTGGTCCATGGGAGACATTACTTTCCCATAGGGAAACACATTGGCAGATCCTCCTGGAATCCAACAGATTCCCAGGGCTTAATGAAGCTATATCTATTGTGCCTTACTTGAAACTAAAATCTGACAGGATATAATTCACCTGCTACTTATTCACAAATCCATTGAATAGCTTGTCAGACTATAATATGGGTTTGGTGAAAAGGATAGAATAAGAATGGAAATAAACATAAAAAGTTAAATACTAACCAGTTTTATGACTATAAAATTTATTTAGAATTTTAACATTTTAGGGAATATTCCTTCACTGGTTTTAACAAGGGCAGTATAATTGTTTTGTCATGTTGCTCTTTTAGCAAAATATTACTGTGGTTTTAAATTAGATCAATTAACTTAATTGCCAATTTATGTGATTAATATGTGTATTTAAACCTGAGGGTTTCTTGACTGTTTGTCTGATGAAGTCTTATTTGATGAAAACATGTGGTACATTTGCATTAAATTTCTGGTATCATTATTATCAGTCAGCCTGGTGCCTTATTGTGAGTTTACAGCATACCGTTACACCTTATCTGTGGACTTGACTCCGAACACTTACTTGGTTTATTGCAATTGGATAATCTTGGATGCATTATGCTGTGCAACTAGCCTGGAGATGTGGATATCCTTAATGAATATGGACACGCCTCCACCTTTAGTGCTTCGTTCCGGGTTAGGTGTCCGAAAGGTGTGGTATGAATTATAGCCTGGTAATGCAGGGGTGCTCTCTGGAGCTTTGAACCAGGTCTCTGTCACTGCACAGATTTCGATGTTCTCCATTTTAAGGAGTGCCTCGAGTGAGTAAATTTTGAGGTTTAGAATTCTAGCATTGAGTAGCATTACCCTCAGATTTTGCTTGCTTGTACCTGTTAGGGTGGTGAATTTGTCATTTGAACCTTGTCTAAAAAAGGCACTATAAGGGTGGCAAGAGCCTTAGCCAGTATCCGGAATCCCAAGAGCAACAGGTGCAGGCCATCTCTGGCAAAGCATCATGGTCTGTCGATCATGGTGTCCCAGGCAGACAAATACTGGATCCCTTTAGAATGACACCAGAAGCTTAGCCAATTGTTGAAGTCAATAATTTTGTGCTTGTACTGTGGTATCATTCTGGGTGATGGCAGGATGCTACTCAGGGCTAGGGTCATACCTGCCTGGGCTACAAGATCTGAGAGCTCTTCCATGTTTCTTTTCATGTAGTCCAGGGAGGTATGTCTCAGGTCATTCACACCAACATGGACAATGACAGTGTCATATTTGTACTTGTGGAGTGGGCACAAAGCCTGATGTGAGGCTATTATTGAACATGGTGCTTAAGTGGGGAGCCAGTTTGTTCTGAAGTTCGTGTAGAACACAGCCTGGGGTGTTGTCTGGTCTCATGGATGCTGTGTTTTTGGCTTTAGAGAGTGCAGCTTTTACCTGCGTAGTTGTGATTACAGGGACAGTGCATGAGTGCATTAGCAAGATAGTGCATGACTGCATTAGCAAGATAGTGCATGACTACATTAGCAAGATAGTAGATGATGACCTCATTCTTCCTGGATGCAAAACCCTTGGTAATGAGATGTGCCACATAGAAGGGCTTTCTGAACACAGTGGCAATGTGGTGATCAAAGGAGAGGTTGCTGTCAACCTGTGTCCCCAGATCTCTTATAATGCCTTCAGTGGGCTCCCATCAGTGTGGTAATTAGTGGGAAATGAGTTTTTCCCAAAGGGGATGCCAACTCATGTTTTGGCATTAAGCTTAAGGCCATGGTTTCAACACCAGTCATTGGTTTCAGTGAGGCCTTTCTTGCGGATGTCTACATCACTTGGGGAGTTAATAATGGCTCCTAGCTTGCAGTCATCTGCAAACTTGGTCAGCCAGAGTCCCTCCATGTTGGCGTGGACTTCTGAGAAGTAGATGCCAAACATGAGAGGACCTGGTACTGATCCATGTGCGACTCCACTTGTGACTGGTCGGCAGCCTGACTTGGAGTCTGCTACTTTCACACTGTGGGTTCTATTTATGAGCTAATTTGCACCCCGACTAGTGATTACAGACTGCAAGTCTGAGTGACTCTGAGTGTCTGTACATAATGTCTGTAGTCCTTATCCTCCTTGCTGATGCTTATGACAGACACTTATCACAACAATTGAGAAGAGTTTCTTCCCTGTTCTTTGAGTGTTCTGATGGTTATTCAGAACATCTCTCCATTCTTCCCAATACCCGAGTGGTATTCCCAGCTGCTGGCATTCCTCCCTTACACACAGTTACTCTTCTGCAACTCAGTCTGCCCTCATTATCTCTCTTGACCACAAAAGGCTGCCATAGTCTTGTCTTCATTAGTCAGTGGAAGTTTTCTGACATCATCGTCTTGACAGATGTTAAACATTGCAAACATTTCCAGACCTCTATTTACTTTCCAGTCTCTATGTTCTGCCTCTCTATGATTATAGTAGGATTTCTCTGAAAGGAAACTGAAATTGCATAGCTGTGCTCCATTATGTGAAGAGTTAATTCCTCCATCTCATTTTATTTTAAACAATTCTGATGGAAACATCATCTACTTATGCAACACTGAGACTGCCATTTCATAATGCGGGTGATCACCTATACCGTCCTTAATGGAAAAGGATTCTAACTCTATCAAAATATGCCATTGTTGGAATGCATGTGCATGTTTGCTTTCCCACACAATGAATGCAGGCTCCTGAGAAGGAGAAATATCAGACACACATTTTTCTTTATATACTGTCTTGCTAATGCAGTCATTCAATTCAGCTGATCAATGCTTTGTGGGAGGCCTATAACTCTTATTTTTTTTTACAGCATTGCAGCCTGTTTTCCAGGTCATTCACCTCCTTCTGAGGTAACCTGACTTTCTGTTCAACGTTTTGCTATAGTTCAGCTTTTCTACAATTTTCTCCACTTTTATCCATATTCTTTTATCTTTTCTTATGTAGTCAGATTGGCACCGGGTTCAACCTCTATCATTTGTCAAGAGTGCGAGATGTACCTAAAAAAAGGCACACCTTCTCATTTGTGCCTCAAAGCACAATTTTCTGAAGTGGGTTACCATTAGTGCATGCCATTGTCTATTTATGTCATACTAATTAAGCATGATTCTCACTCTTTGTGCAAGAAAATATTGTTTTCACCGTCTTGGTGTGGCTCATGGGAAAATCAAGCTGCCAACATCTCATGAGATAGCCAAGCCCCCTCAGTCACTTCAGTGTTGGCCTACACTTAGCAATGATGACATAGACTCCATATGTGTATATTATATAGGTATTTAGATGTGGAGCTGCAGCTAAGAAATCGAACACCCAATTTCAGAAATATGTATAACTTATGCAGCAGTTATGCATACCTACAGTATCTTATTTTAATGTGTAGGATATGGGTTAGCTTCCCATCGCCTCTGTTCATCCATGGCTTTGTGTTCACTTTTTCTTTAATGTCTAATTTCGTTAAAGGGGAATGTCATTTTCCAAAGTCTTCAAATCTTGTAATATCGAATTGTGTGTGTATGTGTAAAATTATTTCAAAACATTAAAATCTTATTTAGTTAACTGATGAACTGTGATATGGCTGAAATAACATTTAGTCATCTGTGGCATACTTGCATAATAACTTAGGATTGCCACTTGTCTCCGTGCAATACAGTGACTCTTTTGACAGCCATTTCCTGCAAAAAGAAAAGAAAAGTTCAGTCTATTGGATGGTTTTAAGAATTGTTTGCCCCAGAAAATCTCACATTTTCATTAGATAACCCATGTTGGAGATTTGAAAAAGTTACAAGTCTGTAAGAAATATGCCAAGAGGTTCTTTCTTTTCCCCGATTGATTTCCCACATCTTGGTCATTGCACTAGCCTAGCACTAAAAGTACAATTTCTGTTTGTGTCCCAGCAATGACTCCCTTTACTCAAATACTGTTAGGGGTGGTGATGAGGTTTACCCTTGCAAAGGAATTTTTCTGAGAGTTTTTCCAGTATGGCTTAAGCTTCAGCCTTTTTTGGTTAAGTTGAAACTTAATTTATTTGTGGGCTAATCAGTTTGAAATTACTTTTAACTGAATGATGCTTCCTTCAGTTGTGATTGCACTATATGATATTTCTATCAAATCATATTCAAACCATTTGAATTAGGTATCTTAAAATTAAACTAAATTTAATTTCTAATAAGTGTCATAGTCTCAAATAAATTAAATACATATATTCACATATACATATAAACAATCCCATTAGCCACACTATTGCTTTCTCTTACTAAAACTACAAACATGTTACAATGAAGGAACCTTTTAATGCACACACACACACTTATTTGCACAGGGAGAGGGAAACAGATTTCATCCTCTGAACATATAGTTTAAATAAACAAAGACGTTTCTATCCTTAAGAACTCTTTGAGTTGTTACGTAATTTCACTTTGCATTCATCTGGGTGCAGTAATGCACATTTGTCTAATTCTAGCTTTCATTTTATTTTAAGACTTGTTTATATTTTCTTTTGTGTATCCCAACTCTCTAGTAGACAATTATTAATGTTGTCAATTTATTTAGTAATGTTTTGTGCTGAAATGTTCCTTTGAGTTCTTTATGTTGTTGTTGGCTGACTAGCAACTCCTACTCTCCTGTTCAGTTGTCATCATTAAAATGACAAGAGCATAATTATTCCCTGTTTCATTTACTTGTTTACTGCCAGAGGATGCACCTGGTACCTCTTACTTAACTGAGTATCACTGCAGGTCTAATAACTTACTACTTGAAATCATTAGAATTATTCTGACAACACCATCCAGACAACAAGAAGTATGGACCTAGGATACTACATCAGAATGCAACAGTAACACTTGCAAGCCACCGAATTCATTTGTAAATAATTATTTTTTTTCCCCAACAGTGGGGCATTAGGTAATGGCAGGGGGAGTTAAGTATGATACATCCATATGTCATTATAAAGATTATGCAGTGTTAAGACAGGTAAGAGATGTACACAAACAGATGCTTGTATTTTAACAGTTATTGAAGACTGACTTCACCCCAATGATCACATCTCCCACATTTTATATTTTGGGTCTAAACACCACCCTTCATCATTCACATACATGGTGCACTATATCCTGTATCACATAGACTGCTTTACTAAACATGCTTTGCATGCAATTGTTGTAAAAGATGATTTTTCCTTTTTATACATTACATCACTATATCAGTTTATACGCAGTGTTATGAGTTATGTGAAAATACTGTCATAATAAATTTGACATTTGAAACTTTAAATCAACTAGATACAGTCCTAAAATCTGAGTGGTTTCTTGAGGTGGCAGAATCTAGAGTACTTTCAGTCATTATTTGGTTATTAGAATCACTAGTTTTCTTATTTGCCCTCAAATCATGAGCAGTTGTAACCCATATAGATAACTCAGCTCTTCACTGCTACATGCATACATACAAGTATTTCAAGCATGCACAATAATGCATTTCTAACTTGCCAATATGCCAAAACAGGTTTTTCCCATAATAAGTGTCCAGGCTGTAGTTAAAAAATATCTAAACTTGGGCTTGCTTTCAAGTAGTTTGCTAGTACATACCATGCATCAACAACTCTCTCGGAGAGCCAATTTGTGCACTTCTCATTCCTATACAATTTTCTACATAGGTAGTTTGATGGTTCTCTACCACTTTTTGATAAACCCAAAATTCCCAGAGGTAGTTGTCTCTAAATCACCTATATAATAAGGTCTCCCCTTGAATATTTAAATGAAACATTGTACAAGTTCGGACATGTTAGATTTTCGTAATACCTTATATTTTCATATCCACATATGTCCTTACTATATTTCTGCTTTAATCTTTCCAGTTTAGTTATGCTTGTTACATTATAAGACTTCCATATTGTTATTCCATACTCAAACCACTGTCTTCATCATTTCTGATTTCAATTTACAGATTAAATCACTGTATGCTGTATTAAATATTAACATTTCAGTTTGTCTCCTAAATTTCATATTTTAGTTTTTGATGCAGTTCTCATCATATTACTCTCCTGTGCTCACATAGTCAGTTTAGTCATGTCCTTTGATCCGTTTGCCCATTTTCAAGTCATCTGCATACCGACATACAGACTGTAGAACACCTCAGATGAAAAAGATAAATCTGAAAGATGCAATCTAAACAAGTATGGCCTAGGATAGAGCCCTGCAGGATACCATGACTGTAACCTTGACATTCATCTGTCCAATTCCTGTATGATACTATGTTCTGTTTGTAAGCCTTGTAGCTCTAAGTCTTCTCAAGAGTACAGCAGTACCTATAGCTGTTCTAATTCAGTGTTATTCATAGATTTTATTATACTATTATAGAGCATAATGTTACAAGTGGTAACAGATCTATTTTCAACATATGCATGCTGATATGGTTTAGAGTCCCAAGTTTTCTGGTTCTCACAAAAATCTATCCGGTACAGTCTTCTCCATTATTGTTCCACAACATGAAAGTAAACATATGGATCTGTATGACTTCTGGTTTGTCCTATTTCGCTTTTCCTTAAAGATAGGTTTAACAAGTGTATGTCTCCAATCATGCGGAATCTCCCCATATGTATATGACTTAGTAGGTAACACATATATAATGGCACTGTAAGTTCAGGCCAAAGTGTTTTCAGGTCATTATTACTAAGTTCATCTCTTCATTGTGTTTTGTTTGGATCCATTTTGTGTAGTTCTTTTTCAATGTAATCTAATTTGATTTCAGTATGTGAGATTAGCTGGACGTCACTAGGGCAATTTATCACCCCCTTTGTGGAGCCAAACTGCTTTAAATAAGAGTTTGTAAATATATTTCTAATCTGTTATGTTTGAAAACAAATTTTAGAATATACACACACTTTATTAATTTGATATTGAGCATAATATAGACTAATGTTTATGTTATGATCAGTATATTTATATAAATGCTATGCACATTTTTTTTATCTTCTCACACTGTTTAATTTTTCTGTCCAGCTTGATTATTTCAGTTTTCAAAGGCATAGTTTGACCTTTTTCCATGTTTTTCTATTTTTTGTCTCTAACCTTAATCAAGCGTCTTGTCCTTATACAAATACATCTTCCAGACATTGTGTACCCAGACCTTGACATTATTTTTTTTTAATTCAAACAGTTTGTTTCAAAGCTGTTCATATTCCTTCTGCAGTTTTTCCACTGAAAGCATCACTCCTATTAGTTTTACATACTGACTGTTTTGCTTCCATATAATTTATTATTGATGTTCTGTTCATTGGTTTGCATTTCACTTTGGCAGAAATATCCAGCAACATATTAGACGTTATAATCCTATGATCACTGCACATAAGTGGTTGTAAAACTTCACATGATGTAACAAGTCATTTCTTATGGAAAGCAAATGATGTCTAGTATGTTCCATTCCCTGGTAGGCTTTTTTTTTCAGTCTTAAGCAATTATTGTCCCTGAACATGCAATATGGATACTTTCTTTATTAATGTTGTTGAATCGATATTATTCCAGTCTGTTTTTGGTAAATTTAATGGTAAATTTAAGTCCCAGCAACTATTATTCTTCCTTCATGTGTTTTATGCAAGAAATGTATAAATTCATCAAATTTAGCAGCACTTGACTTTTATGGGTTATACAGTTATATCATGTTTTTATTGTCACAGTTACATTATCTATAATATTGGAGTTATCACTGAACATGTAATAATCACAAGTCTCATAATCTTTAATGCCTATTATAACAGCTATAGCTGATCTTTTGTTAGAATGTCTGTTACAGTTAAAACATTTATACCCTGACAGAACTGTTTCCAGTCATTGTTCTTTAACTATGTTTCACAAACAACAGCATCAGTCTTATGGGAACACATCGAATCTTCCAATAATTATATTGTAATATATATATATATATATATATGTGTGTGTGTGTGTGTGTGTGTGTGTGTGTGTGTGTGTGGGTGTACTTTGATGCACTGAAAACTCATTTCACTGAATTTCAGTTCACCCTCATAAAAATCGCTGAAAGCTCAAATCACTGAAAACTCATTTCACCGAGGGCAAATAAAATGTATATGCCCTTTTTCCCACTGTAGTATGATCCTAGAGTTAGTATATATACTTATGGGGGTATAGAACACATAGCCCCCACCTACTTAGCTTTTATATTTATGAATCTCATTTCACTGAAAGTTAACAATATAAAACCAAAAGTAAGAGGGGGCTATGCACCCCAAAACCCCCCAACTATATATGTTAACTTCAGGATCGCACTACAGTGGGGAAAAGGGCATATTCATTTTATTTGCCAAACAGTACTTACATTCAGTGAAATCTGATTAAGTGAAATGAGTTTTCAGTGATTTGAGCTTTCAATGATGTGGTGTGTATGTTTTGAAATTCAGTGAAATGAGTTTTCAGTGAATCAAAGTAGACTCATATATATATATATATATATATATATATATATATATATATATATATATATATATATATATATATATACACACACACACACACACATATAGATGGGTAATAAAAAAATGCCAGGTTTTTGTGATATAAAAGAAATGAGACAACAATAAATAACTTCAAAACTTTTCCCACTTTTAATGTGACCTATAGCCTCTACAATTCTATTGAAAAACAAATCTGTTAAGGGAAAAAAATGTACAATAAGCTGGTTGCATAAGTGTGCACACCCTTAAACTAATAGTTTGTTGAAGCACCTTTTGATTTAATTACAGCATTCAGTGTTTTTGGGTAGGAGTCTGTCAGCGTACCACATCTTGACTTGGCAATATTTGCCCACTCTCCCTTACAAAAGCATTCCAAATCTGTCAGATTGTGAGGGCATCTCTTGTGCACTGCCCTGTTCAATTCACCCCACAGATTTTCTATGGGATTTAGTTCTGGGCTCTGCTTGGGCCATTCCAATATTTAAATTTTCTTCTGGTGAACCCATTCTTTTGTTGATGTGGATATATGCTTGGGTTCATTGTCATGTAGAAAGGTTAAATTCCTCTTCATCTTCAGCTTTCTAGGAGACAACTGAAGGTTTTGTACCAAAAGTGACTGGTATTTACAATTGTTCATAATCCCCTCCATCTTGACTAAAGCCCCAGTTCCAACTGAAGAAAAAAAACCCCAAAGCATGATACTGCTACCACCATGCTTCACTGTGGGGATGGTTTTCTTTTGGTGATGCAAAGTGTTTTTGCGCCAAGTGTATGTTTTGGAATTGTGGCCAAAAAGTTCAGCCTTAGTATCATCAGACCATAACACATTTTCCCACATCCTTTTGGGAGTCTTGATGTATTGTTTTGTAAATTTTAGCTGGGCTTGGATGTTTTTCTGTGTAAGAAAAGGCTTCCATCTTGTAACCCAACCCCATATTCCAGACATATGGAGAATACAGGAGATTGTTGTCACATGTAATACACAACCAGTACTTGCCGGAAATTCCTGCACCTCCTTCAGTGTTGCTGTAGGTCTCTTGGCAACCACCTTAACCAGTTTTCCTTTGGTCTTTCCATCAATTTTCGAGGGACATCCATTTCTTTGCAACGCCTCTGTTGTCCCAAATCTTCTCCACTTTTTGATGACTGTCTCTTCACTGTGTTCCATAGTATATCCAGTGCTGTGGAATTTTTTTTTTTTTTTTTTACCCTTCTCCTGACTCATACCTTTCAACAATGAGATCCCGTTGATGCTTTGTAAGCTCTCTGTGAACCATGGCTTTTGCTGTAGCAGACAACTGGGTGAATGCCAGGAAAATCCAACTATGACAGCTGAACTTTATTTGGGGTTAATCAGAGTCTCTTTAATTGATGGCAGGTGTGTACCCTAGAAGACTGAATGTTGTAATTAAATCAAAAGGTGCTTCAGCAAAGTATTAGTTTAAGGGTGTGCACACTTATGCAACCAGCTTACTGTACATTTTTTATTTTTTTTATATTTTTTCCCCTAACAGATTTGTTTGTTTTTCAATAGAATTGTACAGTTTATAGATCACATTAAAGGTGGGAAAAGTTTTGAAATGATTTATTGTGGTCTTATTTTTTATATCACTAAACCTTGGATTTTAAGAGTGGTGTGTACACTATATATATATATATATATATATATATATATATATATATATATATATATATATATATATATATATATATATATATATATATATATATGCTCCTAGCATTGACAGCCATCAGAGAACCATTAAATGTGTTTCAGCTGCTAAATGTTCAACCTTGCAACAATTCTACCTTGTGTTTGTCAAATATTACAAAGTGTCTGCTGCAAAAATTCTCTTCACTGATCTTGACAAGCGCATGCCATCCATTCTAAACATGTGTACCCAAAATTAGGCGTGGATGTTTTGTGCATTTCTATTTTTTAAAACAGAACATTTTTTCATATAAGTGCTTTACCTAAACAATCTTTTCGGGTAGATTATGAAATGAAAACAGAAAGTTGCATTTGCAGACTATGTCATACCTTTATCTAATCCCTGATGGGTCTCTTGCGTCCATTAACAGCAGTGCTCTGTACCATGCTTCTGCAGACATCTTCAGGTCTTTATCTATGCCTCGATCAGTGTCTTGCATATATATTAAAGCATATTTCTAGCCAATTCTCGAGATGCTTCTTGTTTATATTTTGTATTTGCCCATCATAATCTTTTAACAGATATTGTCTAAAGGAACTGGAGATTTATTAATCAGCATTGCTTGTGTGAATTTTGGTTTATTTTGTGTTTTTCCTCTTCCTTTACAATACAGACAATCTTCACGGTTTTATTATAGACAAATTTTACAGTTCTGTTGTTTTGCTCACATGAGTTTTATCACTGCTGTCATGAACTTAAAATTAAATTGATGTTGGAGTTTAGATTTAAGTCTTCCATCCAAAAAATCTGAAATTAGGAATACGCATTTAGTTTGAGTGATCTTTCTGGAATATTCACTTTTCTTTTTCCTACTCATTAGTGACTACAAGCCATGCTTTCCAACCATTTATATAAATGAAGATATCCTGGACCTGCTAGCAGTGAATTAGCATTCCTTTCCAGTATATTGAATCTCTTGACTGATAAACTATGCAATATTGTAAGATGTAACTTTTTCCATTGTAGTATGCCTGTAAAATACAAACTTCATTGCAGTGGTCACTGATTGACTAGTACATTTTCAGATACATTATGCACTCATTTAAATATATCCTACTTGGTGTATCCATAACATGAATAACCTTCTCTGTTTTGTTTTTTTATATGCAGGTCATACTTCTTTAGTGATAACATAATTCTTTGCAAAATAACTGGATCTTAAGGTAAGAAGTTTCTAAAACACTTATGTGATCTGTGGTCAGATTTTAGAGTAAAGTTATTTTAAATAAAATCATAGAACAGCTAATATTCAAAAATGTAGCTAGCATTTCTTTCTGTGTATAACATATCTAGCTTTAGTGCATACACTGTAGATCTGCTATACTCTAACACAACTATACCAAAATAATTTGGTGTTAAAGTTAGTAAACTCATTTACAATTGAAAACTGTTTTCTTGACCTTAGGAACAACATCATTTTGTTTCATGTTCCAGCAACAGTCTTATTGGTATTTATGACATGTGAGACCAATGAAAAGATGATTTTGTCAGTATGTTTCTGCATGGTAACAATAGCTATAACCTTATCATGGTCCTGCCACATGTCCCATGTATACCTCTCATGTGCCTGATTTGGCAGAACTTCCAAAATATTATTTCATATTTATTTTTGAACTTCCTGTTTTAAAATGTTTACATTGCTGGCAAATCACAGAGGATTACAGTATGACAATAATGCCAGACATGAAGAGTTTTATACGTCCTATTGTTCTGAAAATGCATGCTGATAAAAAAAGTCATTGCTCTTTTAACCTTTTAAGTGAACTACAGTGATATTTAAAATTTTTCTTGATATTGGACCTTTGCCTCATCCCTTAATTATTTTGCTCTGTTCATGATTCTTTAACAAGGAAGTTGAGAGCTATAGTCCCATGTGGTTGAAATGACTGACACTTATCTAACTTTCAGTTTTATTGAGATGCAAACCATGAGACGTCGACCTCAGTATCTACAAATTTATCATTCATCTATCACACCACTGCTTTGTAGCACTTCAAATGACAATTTTGTACTTTGTCGACTACTCTCAACTATAATTTCTACTGTCCTCTGGAAAATTTCAAGAACTGACGATATGTCACATTCTTAGCCCCCAAAATCTACGTAATGAAAGTACAGTGTTTAAATCTGGATTCATCCAACTTGATACCAAGCTCTTAGGTTGCATAAAAGCATTGAGAAGTCTCTCACTTACATTGTCTTCATGTAGTTTTGTCTTGCAAGGCCTTAAGCACATTATGGCCTCTGCTTAGAGTGTCAATCACGGGGGCTGCCTCACCTGTAACCGTTATGTGGTATTCAGCTTGAAGAAATCATTTGACTTCAAATGGACCAGCCTTCTTTAGAAAATCATTAATATCTTATGCAACATATTGCTAATGATGTGAATATGTTTTTTCTACTTGTAAAGAAGGGATAATTACAGATACATTTTTGTTTTACTGTATCTGCTTTTCATAGTGGACTGAGTGGCAGTAAAATCATGATTCCCTAGCCCTGTCACTAGGTTCTGCACTTTAAATTCAGTATTGGACTTTATCTTATTCAGAATTATTCCAGCATTCAAGCTGGTGATTGGGCATGACCAGTCACCCAGCCCAATTATTTCAGCACAAGATCTGATGCTAATCAGTTCATGTTTTATCAGGAAAAAACCCTCATATTCTGTTTGTGTGTCTTATGCATACTCTGGCTGCTAACTGAATTTGTATTGCATTTTGCTGCACATTGTTTCTTACACAGTTTCATGATTTAACAGCACTCTAGATTCTGAAACCTGTTAGCCAAGTTCAAATTTCACTAAAACATGTCAGCTTTATTTTTTCCTTGGCAGTTTGCTTGCACAAGATTAAGACTATAAATTGCTAATAAACTCCATCTTTTAGTCAAGGGTTCGATTCCCTCTGCCCTTATAAAATCATTTTGTGACTGAGCAAGTCACTTACAATTACAACATTCTTTTCGTCACCCATGAAAATAGGCTTTTGGCTTGAGTTTTTCTTATTAATGAATGAATAAAACAAAATGCAAAATAAAATTAATGTAATCTATTTGGTAGTTTTAACTGAGCTTGTAATGTCAGGGTCAGAAATTATAGCTTATAATTTTTATGTTCAACTACACTTGACCTAGAAACCTGAGTAGATGTGCAGAATATGACAGAAACATGCATACATGTATGTGAGCCATGCAGTTCAACTGTAGTACTTTAGTAGTACATGAAAATCTGCACAAAAAGGAACATCTGGTACCATCCAGATCAGATATTGTTGATAAAGGAACAGAGTTGCTTTATTCCTCTCATCATTTTATATGGTGCCTTGGAATAAATTTGGTGGTGTTTTTTAATGGTTTTTTTTTGTTTTTGTTTTGTTTACTTTGGACTGAATATTTTTCATTTACTAGTGACATTTGATCTGGATGGTACCAGGTGTCCCTTTTTATGCATATTTTCTTGTTTGATTTCTTGGTCCAGCCCTGCACTGTTGGATTTCAGAAGTACATACTTCCATGTCCAAATATCTACACCAGGTGTTTCAGCAGCTTTTCAGCTGGTTGCACTATTCACCTGTATCCACTGTAACTGTAAACATTTTTCTTTAATTTTGCTCTTTTTTAAACAGAAATTATTGATTGCTGTCCTTTACAGTTTGAACCAAATTATAGAGTCATTCTGGCCATCACTGAATGCCCTCTAAACTGTGGGTATCATGTAATGTGCTCACTGAATATAGTTCAGTGACACAGAGAAACATTTCATCTTTACAATATTCTTAATTCTCCAAAACATTAATTTCTAGCTGCAGCACTTGTTTACAGTTTTTACAGACCCATGGCAAAAGGAATATTACCCACAAAGTGCTTACAGATTTAATTCAGTGCTTTACTGTATACCTTTATCATGCCTACTAGGTGGGAGGTTGTGGTTCCTGTCTGTAAGTTTGTTAACATGCAGCCTCTACAGGGTTTTCCCCTTTTCTTATTTTTACAGCATTTAGGTTTTGTTTTCTACTCTGATTTATGCAAAGTGCCTATTGTTCCTAGTTTTATCTCCTGTATCATACTTTTAAGTTGCATGTTTGGAAGTTCATTTGTTACACATACATAAATTGTCTTAAGCCAGTGTTAAATCTGTTTCTGTTAGTTGTCTGTCCCTTAAATGATTATTGTTCATGCCTCAGGCAAGTCCGTGGCCGCGTTCTTTAAGTGACTTGAATTACTCAGCAAAATCAGAATCTTGAGCTCTGTGTTTGAATTCATCCAATTAAGGACCTGATTCCCATGATTTCTAGTGAAATAAGAGTAATATTAATAATGTTAAAGATGATAATAATAAGGGTTCATATATGGTACTTGCAATATGCTTGGATTTTTTAACAGCAATAATCTTTCTTTTTCATCTCTAGATACAAAATTGTAAATAATTTTCTTCAACAGCAAGGACATGAACAAACGTGTCATATTGTCTTTCTCCAGGCTTGTCCAAAATCCGCTTAGAGTGGCATACAACTTAAATGGTTGAAGCTGCAATTTATAGTTTTTTAATATGCTGTTTACCTACATTTGTAAAGTCAGGTTGGGTTATAATGTCATCTTCAGCCATTAATGAAATTAAAATATGTTGGTGGTCCCTGCATCACTAAAAAAATAAATAAATAAAAAGGGAAACACTATTGATGGTATGTATAACTAAAATGCTCTAAAACACATTTGTTTTGAAGAAACTCTTTGAAGCTGTAAAAGTGGGATTTAATGACATATTTAGATAGTAGCTGTTTTTGGTGTTACTTTAGGCCTTGCATTCTTCTAGAACATGTGGTATAGGCACTAGCAAAAAGCTTAAACCATTGTATACTAACAAGCAAAGACAAAAACTGGCCCAAAGCAATAGTGCAGGTTCCATTTGATGATGATCTCTTTTCTCCATACACCATGGTGAATCTCTGTAAAGTTATAGGGGATATGCATTGTCATGATATGTCAAAAGAGATGTGCACAAAGAAGATGATTACAGTTAAGCAGTTTAGTCAGCACTGAAATCATCTCCATTATGCCCCCTTAATGCTTTTAAAGGTACATTAGAGACATACATTGTATACAAAAATGTGCAAAACCCAGCATGTCTCTTACCGGATGTTGTCATGGAGATTCCTCATGGAGAGTCTCATGCTCCTCAATGAACAACAATAACTCCCACCACTAGAAATGTCCTTCCTGGCAAGCGGTCAATTCATATGTGCAGAATTAATCCTACTTCTCATTAGCTATTCTGATACCCTGATCACTCAAAAACTCTGAAGTCTTTATAAAGCATGAGTAATATCTTGCATTCAACAAATATAATACAGATATTTTTTTCTCTAAACAATTATCAAGTCAGCATTTAGCATACTAAATATTTCTATGGCATCACAGTGTGCAAGCCCAGGAGAATAATATAAAATTACTGAATAAATTCTGTTTCCTATATATCCAACAGATTTTCTTGTATAGTCACAGTGTATCTTAAGTTGTCATGCAAATAATATTCCACTGTAAATGTGTTCCCACTTCCCCTGATAGTGCTCATTCAAACCTACTTGCTTTCAATCAAATTGGAGAAGCTAACTGAAAAAGAGTTAAGTTGGATCATAGGAAGTTACTAGGCTAATGGCCATAGGGCCCTTACAAGCCTAGCCAAGTTCTATCTTTATTTCCGTGATCAGCAGCTATTGCCTCTGTCCAAGAGGAACACAGGTGGAACCCCCAGGGTGAATTTATGGTTACCCATCCAATCGTCCACACTGCATTTGAAGAGAGCCAATGAGGTGCTCTGTTTGACATGAAGTGGGAGTCTTTTCCAAAGGTGTCTTAACCTCTGGGAGACAAATCTCTCCCTCCAGCAGGTTCTATTAATGTCACATACCAGGTTAAAGTGTTTAGAGTAAGTAACCCATGTACCATTTGACTAACAGAGGTGCAACATGTCCAATAAAGCCTGATCAGAGATTGCCTTGTATTCAAGGCAGAGATCACCTCTGAGTAGTCTTTATGAAACAGAATAAAGTGACAGTGATTTCAGATGATCCACATAGGACAGATGCCTAAGACCTTGAAGTTTTCTTGTGGTCTTTCCACTTGCTGCAGGTACTTGGAAAGGTACATGCCAAAAGGGGCATTGTAATCTATTATTGGCCTGATGAAGGAAGAGTACATGGAGGTTATAACTTCTTTTTTTTTCTGGATGCAGTTCCCTTAGGAGATGAGCAGTATAGAATGCTCTTAGGTTTGTAGGTTCATAGGTAGGTACTAGGCTGTCGGCCCTAGGCTCTATACAAGCCTAGCCATAACAATTCACTGGATATTTCTTCTGACAATATTTACTTCCCTGGACCACTGTCTAGCAGGGCGACTGATGTGATCCCCGGGGTAAAATTCCTATCTCCCATCCAATCATCAATGTTCCTTTCAAAGAGGGCCAAGGAGGTGGTGTTCTTGACATGTATGGGCATTCTATTCCAGAGTATGGGGAGATTCTGGGTCAGGACCCTATCCCTCCAGCATGTTTTGTTCATTGTGATGACAAGGTTTAGGTCCCTAGACCGTGTGGCTTTGACGGAGTGGGATTTCTTTAAGTGTACCATGTCCAACAGCTCTGGGTTTGACATGGCCTTGTATGTTAAGCAGAGATTGCCTCTGAATAGACGATATGCAACAGAGTATAGCTGGAGGTTTTTTAGTCGATCAGCATAGGGCATCTGCTTTAGGCCTGTGATTCTTTTAGTGAGCTGTTTCTGTGGCCTTTCCATTTGTTGCAGATGGTTTGTGAGGTCCATACCAAATGGGGTGTTGTACTCTATGATGGGTCTAATGAGGGATGAGTACATTGGGACAATGACCTCTTTTTTCTAGATGAAATGCCCTTAGTGATGAGGTATACCACATAGAAGGATTTCCTGACTATAATGGCGATATGGTTATTGAAGTTAAGACCACTGTCAACCTGTGTCCCTAAGTCTCTCATCACACTTTTGGTGTTTAGAGTACTGCATGCAATGGTAATTCATGGCTACATGTTTTATCCCAATGGGGATAACTATACATTTCTTGACATTAAGCTTGAGCCCATGGCTCTGGCACCAAGCATCTGTTTCTGTAAGGCCATTTTGTAGAATATCCACATCATTTGGGGATTCAATAATGGCTCCCAGTTTGCAGTTATCTGTGAACTTTGTTAGCCAGAGTGCCTTAGTGTTGGCCTGTACTTCAGAGAAATAGATGCCAAACAAGAGCGATCCCAGGACTTAACCCTGAGGTACTCCATGTGTCACTTGTCTGGAGCTGGATTTGGACTCAGCTGCTTTTACAGTGTGGGTTCTGTCATTAAGCCAGTTGGCAAACCATTGAGTAACTTAGGAATTTATGCCCATCTTAGTAAGTTTATCTATGATTCCAGAGTGGGGGATGGTGTCGACGGCCTTGGTGAGGTCCAGATAGGCTGTGTGGACCGTCTTACCCTCAATCACAGCTCTGGATACTGATTCGAAGAAGTCAGTCAGGTTCAGGAGGCACGATCGGCCCTTCACAAACCCAAACTGGGTGGGTCCAATGTTTGAAGGTTGCCAATGTCTTTGTTAACAAGTTCCATGAGAATATGTTGCATGGCCTTGAATATCAGGCTCATCAGACCGATGGGAAGGTAGTTCCCAGGATCCAATGTGGATGCCTCCTTGTGGAGTGGGATAACTGTAGTTGTGCACAACTCAGTGGGCATGAAGCCTGAGGTGAGACTATGTTTAAACATGTCACTTAGGTGAGGTGCCAGTTCATTTTGTAGTTCATGTAGTACATAGCCCAGGATGTCTATTGGTCCCATGGATGCTGTATTTTTAGCTTTGGAGAGTGCATTTTTACCTGTGTGGCTGTGATTACCAGAATTTGGCAATCTTTCTCTATTGAGATGGGCCTTTTAGGGGGTGAGAGGGGGGTGAATTTGCACTGAATCGATCTGCCAGGATATTGGCAATGTCCTTGGGGTCAGTATATTTAATGCCATTCTGTTGTAGGTCAGAGCAGATCTGAGCATTGCCATTTAGATTCTTGACATAGCAATAGAATGCCTTGTGGTTGTCTTTGGAATCTTTGGCAATTTTATTTTTGTAACTAGGTATGGAGAATTTTATGAGAGATCTTAGCTTCTTCCTGAGGCAGGTAAGGGAGTTTTTTTGCATCCTGGGATTTTCCTCTTTTCTGCAACAGTTTCTTCCTTCTGTTGTATAGTTGGTTTATGACAGGGGACCACCAGATCAGCTTAGTTTTTTTGGAGGAAAGTGTCTTGGTTTTATTTGGGATGGCACGATTCATGCATGAGTGGATGTGCTCATACAGTGCTTTAGTGTAGGATTCAGCAGTCGAACTTTCAGTTCCCATCTGCATGGGTGTCATGAAATTTGTCATGTCTGATTTGAGTAGCATGAATTTGGCCTTGAAGAATTTTTTTTACAGATGTTTCCTTACTGGGGGTGGGGGTGGGATGTGGATGTCAAAGGTGATTAGCTTATGGTCAGACCTAATCAACGAGGGGATGACAACTGGTTTGGAGCATCGATTTCCCATGTTGGTAATGATCAGGTCCAGGATATTGGAGTTCCTGGTGGGACTATAAATTAGTTGATCCAAGGCACTGGAATTTATGAATTCCAAGAACCGTTGGGGAAGGTGTTGGTACATGAGCAGTTTTCCCAGTTAATGGCAGGGTAGTTGAAATCACCAAGTATTAGGGTGTTTGTATCTTAATATTTCCCCATATGTCTTGGAAAGGTGTAGTGAGAATCTTGAGGCATGGTGGGGGGTCTGTAGAAAGCTATAATTTGGATTGCAGTCTTACCTAATGTTAGTACACCTGGAGAATTTCAGATGCATTGTGTTGGGCAACTAGCCTGGAGGTTTGAATATCCTTGGTGAACATGGACACTCATCTACCTTTAGTGTTTCGGTCCTGGTTTGGAGGCCGAAAAGTGTGTTAAGAGTTGTAGCCTGGTATTGCAGGTGTGCTCTCTTGAACCAGGGTTCAGTTACTGCACAGATATCGATGTTTTCCATTTTTAGGAGTGCCTCGAGAGAGTGCATTTTGAGGGTTAGACTTCTAGCATTGAGTAGCATTACCTTCAGATTTTGCATACTTGTACCTGTTATGGTGGTGGTTTTGTCCTTTGAGCCCTGCCTAAAAAAGGCACTATAGGGGTGGAAAAGCCTTAGCCAGCAACCTGAATCCCAGGAACGACAGGTGCAGACCATCTCTGGCAAAGCATCGTGGTGTGTGTCAATAATGTCGTCCCAGGCAGACAGATACTGGATCCCCTTTGAATGATACCAGAAGCTTAGCAATTGTTGAAGTCAGTCATTTTGTTCTTGTACTGTGGTATCATTCTGGGTGAAGGCAGGATGCTACTCACGGCAAGGGTCATACCTGCCTGGGCCACATGATCCAAGAGCTCTTCCATGTCTCTCTTCATGTAGTCCAGGGAGGTACATCTCAAGTCATTCACTCCAACATGGACAATGACAGAGCCGTATTTGTACTTGTTGTGGAGTGACTTGAGTGCATGCGTTATGTGGTGGATCCTGGCATCTGACAGGCAGCTGACTGTAATTTTCTCCTTGTTCAGCCTGGTGAGTGGGACATCAGTGTACCTGACTATAGATTTACCTTTGACTAAAGTGTTGGGTACGTTGCCTTGCCTTAGGGGCTGTTGTTGGGTGGCATATAGGTGTTGTGAGCTATGTGATACTTTGGCTTTGATTGGTGTCTGTTTGCGTTTCAGCTTTGGAGGTCCTTGTTGCTTGGGCAGGTTAATGTTAAGGGCCTCCTTATATGTGGGTTTATTGTTGCTATGTGTGGGTGTTGGTGGTGATGGTTTTAAAGGGCTATGTGTTGCTTGAGGTGTAATGTGGACGTTAACCTTCTCTTGATTGTCTAGCACAATCTTGGCTGGAGAGAGCTTTGCTTCCAATTTGACTATGTAAGTGCATCTCTTGCAGGTTCTAGTGTTGGGTGGCAGGAGGACAAGGTTGTCTGTGTACATGAGGCAATTGTTGCATTGCCCCAGTATGTCCAGATTCACCAGGTGGTCAGGAGAAATCACTGGAAGCTCACCCTTGGACATGCCTGGTTAGGTGCTTTATGTATTTATTTTTGTAAAGTACAAGAGCTGTTTTCCCTTACCTTGGCAAGGTCCTTTGCAATTATAGGCTGTTTAGTGCCTATGATTAATTTCTCCCTTATTAACAAAGAGATTTGAGTGGTTGTATCAGTTTAAAGCTTCCTAGTGCTTTCCAGCAGGTTTTAGAGCATGTGGTAGTCAAAGGGACTCCAACCAGAAAGAGTAAGGAATCAGTGCACTCTGCTCCTACTCTCACCAGGATCAGAATATAAGCACAAATTCCAAGCTGTCACCTATAAAGCAGTTATTAAGCTTTCTGGTGATCAGCAGTCTCCATGAAATAATGTAACTGCACTCCTTCTCTCACCAGGAGAAAACAGAAGCACTAATCCCAAGATGACTACTGAGAAGCAGTAACTGGTGGTCTTGCAATAGATGCTTAAAGGTAAGATGAAAAAAAATGGTTTATCCTAAACACTGCAGTGTACACTAGAGGAATTAGATGTGAAAGTAGGTAACTTAAGTTTTACCAGTCTAAAAAGTTAAGTTTTAGTGGAGAGTCACTATTTTTAAAATGGCAAGATAGATTGAAAGGGGGTGGTCACTTTTGTATTCTGGTACTATGGATTACAGCAGGATGGCCAATAAATTTAAATAGTTGAAGGGGAGTGATTTCACAAAATTATACTTTTGTGCTTACTCACAAAAGCCAGTAAAAGCAGAGAGGAAATGAGATATATGGTCAAATTAACATAAGGGGCAGGCAACTAGAAAGACAGTGGTGTTTAAGAACACAACAGTAACTGGGTGGGACAAATTATTTCTGGCTGACTCACAAGAAACAGAGCTGTGGTCTCTTTTCAAGTTTTATTATGCAGTTAAAAGCAGAATACAAGTAAAACACAAGGTAAAGTAAACACATCACAGTATTCAAAATAGAAAAAGGCAATAAAGTAATACAAAATACAACAATTAAAAGGCAAACTAACCTTTCCCTCACAGCAAAGTGTAGCAGAGTCTGCGCGTGCCTTTCTAGTAAAACTCTGAAATGTTCTATTTTACCCCTTAAATAGAAGGTTTAGTTCCTAGCTCCACACCCTCAGTTCACATATGATTAACCTTAACTGACCTGTTCTATCTTCTGTGTGAGTTTTTAATTGACCTGTTCTAATTTCTGCCTGTCTCACAAGAGACAGAGCTGTGGTCTCTTTTCAAGTTGTAATATGCAGTTAAAAGCAGAATACAAGTAAAAGACAAGGTAAAGAAAAATCACAGTATTCAAAATAGAAAAAGGCAACAAAGTAATACAAAATACAACAAATAGAAAGCAAACTAACCTTTCCCTCACAGCAAAGTGTAGCAGAGTCTGGGTGAGCCTTTCTTACCAATGTGGAGACATGATGGGCAAAGGTAAGGTTGCTGTCAACCTGTGTGCCCAGGTCTCTCACCACTGAGTACATACTTAAGGTGTTGCTATTGATGTGCTATTTAGCAGGAACATCACCCTTACTGAAAGGGATAATAATGCATTTTTTTGGCATTGAGTTTAAGGGCATGACTTAGGCACCAGTCATTTGTTTGTATAAGACCCACTTGTAGGATGTTGACATCATTTGGAAATTCTAAGACAGCTCCCAGTTTGCAGTCATCAGCAAACTTAGTCAGCCACAGACGTATAGTTTTTGCCAGTATTTCAAAGAAATAGATTCCAAACATTAGCGTTCCCAGCACTGATTCCTGTGGAACACCGCTGGTTACAGGTCTACTACTGGAGGAAGATTCAACTATTTTGACTATATGGGTTCCATCAGTGAGCCACTTAGAGACCCATCTAATGATATAAGGGTTGATACCTAGCTGGGGTGAGTTTGTCAATGATGCTTGAGTGGGACATACTGTCAAATGCTTTGGCTAAGTCTAGGTAGGCTGTATCCAGGGCCTCAGTGACTATCTTGAAGAAGTCCACCAGGTTTAACAGGCATATGATATCCCTTTGACAAATCCAAACTGAGTAGGGTTAAGTGGTTGGAGATTGCCTGTATCTTTGTTGATAAGGTCCATGATGATTCGCTCCGTTCCCTTGCAGATATGGCTAGTCAGGCTAATAGGTTTATAGCTCCTGGGGTCAGTGGAAGTACCAGCTTTGTGCAAGGGAATAACAGTTCCCATTTTCCACTCAGCTGAGGCAAAGCCGGTGCTTAGACTATGATTGAAAAGAGTACCTAATGGTGTTGCTAATTCTTGTTGGATCCCGTGTTGATGCAGCTTCGGATGTTATCAGTTCCTGTAGATGCTGTCTTTTTGACCTTAGCGAGAGTGTTTATGACCTGCTCTTTAGAGATACAAGGTAGTGGACAGGTGTTAGGGATGTCATGGCATATGGGTGGCAGGGAAAAGGAAGTGAAGTTTTCCCCTAACCTGTTGACCAACATGTTAGCTATATCCTCAGTATATGTGGCATCATTAACTACCAGTTTGGCACAAGTCTGAGCCTTTTCTTTTAGGATGCATATGTAACTAAAGAACACCTTATGTTTGTCTTTAGTTGAGGAAGCTAATTTGGATTCATAGTTTGCTTTGGAGGACTTTACAAAAAGTCTTATTCTCTTGTTTAAGCTGAGGAGGGAGTGTTTCCAGTCTACAGCTCACTTCCTTTTACTTTTAGATAGCAATTTCTTCTTCTTATTGTAAATTCTGTTAATGGCAGTTGTCCTCCAGAAATGTTTGCTCTTCCTTGAGGAGCTTGTTTTGGTTCAGTCAGGTACAGCTGAGTCAATGCAGTTATACATGCGTTTGTATAAAGCATTGGTATAGAACTTGATATAGTTGCCAGTTCCATCTGAGGGGGGAGGTGCAGTGAAGCTATTTATACCATCTGGTAAGAGGTTATAATCTGCTTTGGAGAAGTATTTTAGTTTAGTTGCTGCTGGGGGGGCAGGTGTGATAGTTACTTCAAATGAGACTGATTTGATACCAGATCTCACCAAGGAAGATATCACAGTGGGGGTGGAATAGCGGTCACCCATACTGGTAAGCAGCATATACAGGATGTTGACACCCCTTGTGGTGGTGTCAACCGACTGGTCCAGTGCATTAGAGTTAACAAAGTCGAGGAACCCTTGGGCAAGTGAGTTTGAACAAGAGTAATTTACCCAGTCAATGGATGGGTATTTAAAGTCACCCAAAATCCTGGTGTTCAGATGTATCTTGATAGACTCAAGTAGATCCAAATAGGCATAGTTGGTGTCCTGATTCATGGAGGGGGTTCCGTAGCTAGCAATGACTTGAATAGGTGTCCTACCAACAGTTAATTGCACTTGAAGTATCTCCAGGGAATCATACTGTTTAACAAATATGGAAGTGTATTTATCTTTAATGAATATTGACACAATGCCTCCTTTAGTTTTCAGTCCTTCAGTTTGTGGTCTGATGTGGAAGGAGGTATAACCCAGTATGGCTGGGGTACTTGCCACAGCCTTGAACCATGTCTCTGTGGCTGCACAAATGTTTGCGTCTTCAAGATGAAGACTGCTTCCAATAAGTGAAGTTTTGTGTTAAGACTCCTAGCATTTAGCAGCATAACCTTGAGGATGATTTTACATCAGGAAGTTTGTCCTTAAGGCACTGCCTAAAAAAAAGCATTGTGTGGGGGGTGACAATACACCCCATAGCTGGGTATTACATTTTTATGTTTTTTTTTTCAGTTTGTGATTATTATTAGTAGTATTAGTAGTAGCATTTAATGTAATGCATTTATTTGATAATATAATAAGAAAATTAGTACCCTTTTTAGCCATGATCTGTGCCATAATGACAGGGATAGATGCAAACAATAAATGTACAGTTTAGTGTTACCCATCAATTAGAATGTTCATTTTTGTCAGCAGGAAACCAGAGTACTTATAACAGACAGAGACCCTGGGAAAACATGCAGAACTCAAACACAGGCAGTGACTAGAGATCAGAACCAACCCCTGTAGATGAAGCTGCTAACTTATCAGAAAGCCATATAGCTGCAGAATAGCTATTTTATTAAAATATAAAATGAGAATGATAGTAATAATAATAATGTGGTGACTTTGATCCCTGTATTATATATGAAATACTGACTTTTATTATTTTTATTTTATTATTTTTTACTGAAAGTTATTCAAACAAAGGCATAAAAGGCATACATTGTCTTCAAATGCAATGTTTTCAACTCTGGACACCCTTATTAAAATACTCTAACCTCCGGTTTCAGAAACCTTGCAGTAGATTATATTTAATTAAGTTGGATCCTTAGCAAACTTTTATTTTAGTCCAGTAGCAGTAGAAAATCAAAAGTCTAGCCGTAAAACATTGATACATAATGTGGACACTATATTACATTTTTTGAGGCTCCTCGGTTTACTATTATTATTATTATTATTATTATTATTATTATTATTATTATTATTAAATAAGCAAATCAGTAAGAGATGGCAGTGTAGCCAGTCCACTTTCTAAACCTTAAGTCTCCCATTTATTTCCTTGATGTAAAGGATCAATGCCATGATCTGTGTCATACGGCTTGCAGAGATCTGTTTAACAATTTCACAAGCACTGAAATGAATCACTTTCTCACCAGGATGTGAGCATTTGCAGTGTTAAGATTATAAGGCTCATTTCTAAGGGAAATAAACTGAACATTTACTGAATAAAATTGCTGACTATTCACTAAATGATGGATCTTTTTTGCAGGGTAGTGTTACAATATTAGAATTCATTATTTTTTTATTCCACATGATGGCATAATACAGTTTTCTCAAAGCACCTCAGAAATGTTTTTTCACTGGGTTTCTTTTTTTGCCATAATGGGTAGATTTTCTGAAACAGTTGACATATAGCCTCCCATTCTATAATCCTTGTACAGTAACGTATCCATGTAGGCTATTTTTGTTGTATATCTGTACATAAATTAAAATAATGAAATGACATGTAGAAATTAAATAAATAATTACTTTAAATTATTAAATACTATATTTCCATAAGATAAAAATCTCAATTAAAACATCAACTATTACTCAACCTTCATTGCCAATTTGTGGTGCCCTATACTCTGATTCTCAGTACCATATAACAACATTCACAAAAAGAGGGTCTAATTTTACTTCAGTAGCCACCCACACTTTTCTGGAAATATTCTCCCTCTGAATATAAAATGTTATTCTTCAAGATTAATTCCATAAACATACAATTTTATTATTGCATTGAATAATGATTTATCATATAACAGTGCCCCAGAGGACCACTTTAGTTCCTCATTATGTAGTACAGAAGTGTACAATTCTCGTATATCAGTTGTTACAAATAATCTTTCACCAAATTATTTATTTTTATTTATTTTACATTTGATGACCAAAGTAGTCCGATTGGATATAAGTCCATTTTCAGCAGAGGCCCGGGCAGAAAAGCTCCAAGATAATAATACACATTGAACATTTAGTAAATGCTAGTTTCAAGCAGATTACAGTAATAAGCAATACCAGCATTTAGTACATGTAGTACTAACTTATTATAAAACACTTTACAAAACATAACATTATTTTCAAAGTTATACATACATAGGTTCATAGGTTAGTACTAAGCTAACTGCCCTTGCGAGCCATTTTAAGCCTAGCCAATTATCCCTTGTGAGACTCAAACCCTGCACCTTGTGTTTGTAAGGCAAACACCTTAACCATTAGGCCACCCTCCCAGAGCATAAGATTACATTCAGGTTTAACACACATTTAGCAGCAGGTATACAATTGACCCTCCCTGAAATGGTGTGGTAGAAAAAGTTAGAAGTAGTTGAAGGTAAGGCACCTAAGTAATAGAGAGGTCACTAGTCAGGGTTAGTGCAAGGACATCATAAATGAGTTTTGAAGTATTTCTTGAGTTTGTTTTTGAATCAGGTTAGTGAGGGTTAGTGAGGGTTCTAGGATCGAGTCAGCTGACAGTCTGTTCCATGTTTTTCCAAAAGAGTTGGCAAACAGAGAGTCCACAGCTGAGTAGTTGGATTTGTATGTTTGAACTAGAAGTCTAGTGGATGATTGCAGTGGCCGGGTACTGGTCTAGAGGCTGATAATATTTTTTAGTGCAGGTGTATTTTCTGGTTGGTAAAAGACTTTAGGCATTTCAAGCCATCCTAGGTGATTTAGGTTGTGACAGTGCTGTATCCGGTAGGCTCTGCCAGTAGCAAATCTGGCAATGTGGTTATAGCAGGATGATAGTTTATTAAGATCTGTTTTGTTTAAGTTGTTGAATAGAGGTGAGGCATAGAGAAGAGTTGATAGTAGATGGGAACGGGCAATTGCAGTTCTAGCAAGTGGGGTAAGGAAAGGTTTGATTCTGTAAAGAGAGCTAAGTTTTTATTAATGGTTTTGATAGTTTGATTGATATGCACATCAAACTTCAGGTTATCAACTATTGCACCCAGTAGTTTAGTTTGGGCTTCTGGGGAGATGAGAGTGCCATTGTTAGCGGTTAGGCTGAAGGATGTCAGGGGGGTCCTGTGTGTGGGAGGGGAAAAGAGGAGCAGCTTAGATTTGTTGGGGTTTAGGATTAGATTTTGATTGGAGAGCCATTTTTCCACTGTATTGAAGGTATTTTGGGTTAATGTGAGTAGAGTAGCTGATGAGGTGTCAGAACAAATCAAGGTGGAGTCATCCGGATACTGAATGCAGGTAGCATCTGGGGTGACTGAATGAATGTCATTGATAAAGATGGAGAAAAGAAGGGGTTCTAGTATTGAGCCCTGAGGGACTCCTAATGTGATGGGTAGGTGAGCTGATAGCTTGTCCTGCCATAGGACTACCTGTTGCCTGCCCTGCAGGTAGGACTGAAACCATAAGGGTTGGGAGGGTGGCCTAATGGTTAAGGTGTTTGCCTTACAAACACAAGGTGCAAAGCTTGAGTCTTACAAGGGGTAACTGGCTAGGCTTACAAATAGCTCGCAAGGGCAGTTGGCCTAGTACTAATGTATGAATCTATGAATCATTGGAGTGCATGGTTGTTTAAGGAGAAAGACTTCAAGGTATTTATAACCATTTTGTGGTCAACTATGTCAAAAGCCTTGGATAGATGTAGAAAGAATGCTGAGGATAGTTTGCTATTATTACAGTTCTGGTTAATGACATTAGAGAGAGAGAGGAGGGCAGAAGTAGCACTGTGGTGTGGCTTAAAGCCATGCTGAAAGTTGGACAGCAGCTTGTTTTGTGTGAGGTAATGCATGAGCTGTGTGTGTACACTCGTCTCCATAATTGTAGCTAGAGGTGACAGAATAGCTATGGGTCTAAAGTTTGACAGTTCAGTGGAACTGCCTCCTTTATGGAGAGGTATGACATGGGAGATTTTCCATATAGCGGGTACAGTAGCTTCAGATATAGCTCTGTTGATCAAGATTGAGATGGGGTATGCTATGGTGTCAGCAGCCTTTTGCAGATAATCTGCTGGGAGTACGTCTGCAGACAGGGTGGTGGGTCTTAGCTTCTTAAGTAGGGCATGAGTAAGTTGAGTAGGAACAGGTTGGAAGGTGAAGTATGTTTGGGTACTGGGTCTGGCTGCATTACAATTAGAGCCATTGTGAGAGAATTGGCTGGCTAGAGACTGGATAGGGTCTGAAGAAGCTGTTGAAGCTATTAGCAGTGTCTACTGTGGATTTTTGCTGGGAAGCTGAGGGGGGTGGAGTGGTGGTTTGGCCTTGGTGGAGTAGTTTGTTTATTCCTGCCCAGAACTCTTTTTTGGTGTTTTTGCAGTAGATGGTATTAGTAGTTCCTTTTGTCGAAGGGTATGGACTTTTTGGTGTCATTCCTTAGCTGTCTGAATCTTAGTTGATCAAGTGGGGCTTTTGTTTTTCGGTAGGTGCCCCATGCTTGTTTCTGATTGAAATGTTGGTACTGGTATCTTTAGAAAGCCATGGTGCAGTATTAACTTTGGTTCTAATAGTGCAGCTGGGAGCATGGAAGTTAAGAATAGCAAGGAATTTTGTGTTAAAGTTTGCTACTACTTCATCTATAGGGAGACTTTTTAGCACTGACCAGATGCATGCCTTAAGTTCATTTTGAAACTTGGTGAGAATAAAATTCTTGTTGTTTCTTAATGCTTTAGAGATGGTTTTGTAGGAGCAGTCTACTTTGAGCTTGATTACATAGGTGAGACAGTGGTTACTTAGGTCATCAGGCAAAGTGCCAGATTTATAGGATTGAAGATGGGTATTGATGACTATCCAATCTAGGGTACTTTCTCTGTTATTGGATTTTCCTATCCTGGTGGGGGAGGTTATGATTTGACCAAATCCATAGAGGTTTATGTGGGTTGTGGGGGTTTTGCAAGAGCAAGTATTCCGGTCAATATTGAAATCCCCAAGAACATTTGTTTCTTCAGGGTAGTTATTGTATAACCAATATAAGAAGTCTTCTAACATTTTTAAGTTTCTCCCTGGGGAAATGTAGACACAGACAAAGTTTATATTTTTGTTATTAATTTGTAGTTTTCAGATAAGAATCTCAGCATTATTGAACTGGAGTGGTTGTTGGGTGTTTATGCTGACAGGGTAGACTTGTATAGTATGGCTACCCCACCACTCTTTTTGGTGGTATGGTCTAGTCAAATCATGTTGTACTCTGGTGGCAGAATCTCATGGTCCTTGGTGGCAGGCTTTAGCCATGTTTGTTAGGCATAATATATCTGGGGAATGAATAGCTAAGAGGGCATGCAGGTGCTGAGTTTTGTTATTTATGCTCCTAATGTTTAGAAGGCTGGCCAGCAGTGAGTGAGGAGGTTTATTTGTTTAGAAGGCTGGCCAGCAGTGAGTTAGGAGGCATATTTGTTGGAGTGATATTGGTAGGGGAATATAGTAGGGGGATTAGGGTCAACAGGTGGGGATGGACCAGAGTTTGGGTGGATGTCACCATCTTTTTAAGGTTGTAGTGTATACTGAGTATGAGTTTTAAGATTTTGAATAAAGTTTCGTAATAGTGTCTAGTTTTAGGACTAATGTAACTAGGTCTAGTAAGATGGTAGTATTTATGGGTTAAGGAGGTAAGCATGAGGGAGGTGAGTAAGGGTGCATTATTATCTGTTGTAGATGGGATGGATGTTTGGAATTTAGGGTAGTGGAAACCTGGGTTACCCTGATTATTCGTAGGTGGTAAGATGATATGGGATGAGTGACAGGGGTAGCAGTAGAGTTAAGAATATTTTGGGTGATAGCATAGCTATTGAATGAGGCTTGAAACTTAGGCAAAAGGAATAGTAGAGTTAGAGGACTGGTGGTATCCAGTTTAGGGTGGTGCTGTTGAGTGACAGGTTGTTACAGATTGGTTTAAAAAAGTGGGGTGTGGTCTAGTACTAGTAAATGTAGCAGCACCAGGGGCGGGATGGATTTGGGTGCAAGGTGGGGTGTGAAGCGAGCCCAAACGAAGCGACGGCAGGTGGAGCAGGGATGGACCAATGCCTGTACTAAGTTGTAGCAGTTTAATCTGTTTTAGGAAAGAGGGGGCGGGGAAAAGAGAAGGCAGTAGGAGAGGTCAGAGGGAGACCTTGATTGACTCAAGACACCGCACCAGCGGTAAGTTTAATGTAAGGGCCTAAAACCTGGACTCAGCACTTTAATGTTACTTAGGTTTAGTAGGAAAGACAGACCAGAAGTATACAATTTTTAGGATTTTTACAAGGGTTACTTGTTCAAATGTCAGACAAGTAAGTAAAACTTTCAAACAGGAATCTATGAGTGTAGAAAGCCAGAAAGGTACAAGGTATACCTGTAAAAATTGGGGTCAGAGAGACAAATGTTAGTCTTTGTACTTTAGTTAAAGGGGAAGGAGGCAAACAGTCAAGTAGAAAAGAGCCATATGGCTGACCAAAATAGTGACTCGCTTAGTTACACAGTGCTGTAAGAGAAAGCTTGAAATGTGTTTTATATGTGTAACCTACTCTGATTAATTGCTTGGAGAAAAACAAGTTTTGCTTTTAGTGACTGTGGTGGCCAATTGCAATCTTGTAGACACCGTTATGCAGGAGCTGCAGTATGTTAGTATTGATAAATGTAATTCAATAAAATGCCATTAATAGTGTAATATGTGTATGCTCTATTTTTTTATTTTGCATCCATAGAAGCTGCCAGTTGTTTGGTAACTGATTCAATAGATGACATTACAATTCAAAAGGGGGATATTCAATCAATTTGTGTATTTAAGGAATTCCAAAAATGAGAATAACCAGCCTTAAACAAACAGGTATCTTTTAATTCAAGATCATTCATTTTTTTGTGTCTTTCAGCTTTTCCTGGTTAGGGGTCACCACAGTGGAACTCCGGTCCACTAATGATTGGCAGTAGATTTTTACATACTGGCTTGCCGGGCCTAATGCACAACCTTCAACGAAGGAACGCCCATTCACGCATGTTGCCACACAGGAGACGCTCTAACTGAGAATCGAACGGGCAACGTCTAACTGTGAGGCGACAATGCTACTGCAGCAGATCATTCATACCCTGTAGAAATAAATCATCCAATATTGATGTAATACTGATGTTAAATTATGCAATACTTAACCCATTGCAAGCCATGAGTATCTGTAACATTTTATCAGAATAAGTACAGGAGTCAATTACTACCACCACTTAACCAGTTTCAGGCTTCATTATTCAGATATCCTTAATCACTTCATACATTTTTAAAACAGCATGTTGATGTTTTCTGAGATTATAAAATATATTCTTAGATTTTCCCCATATATGCACACATCTTATTAAAAATGGCCACCCTGGGATGCAACAAGAGTTTGAAGACGCTCTTGCACTTAGATATTTTTACCAAGGCTGTATTGTTTATCTTTATATTGTTTAAAACATAATATCAAGTTTAACGTTCTTACAAACAACCCAGATTCCACAAATGTATCCACCAGGTTCATGTCTGTGTAGAACCTTTTTAGAAAATATCTATAGAGCATTCATAATATAATATTACATTAACTCGGGTTGAAGATATTAAAACTTTTATTTCATAAGTCACACAAGCTTTAGAAACCTGTTTTGCCTTTGTTTCTTCCTTCCTCTTTCTGTGTCGCCTGATGTGACAGTTGATATCTCAGCTTAACTGGAAAAAATAAAGTAAAGTTTATTTAGGAACGAGATGCATAAATTACACTCATTTCAAAAGCAAACTTTTATACAAGCTGCTTGTGAAACCATGATTAAAGTTGAAAAGGGGATGCTATAAGGAACCACAACCAGTGCTTATGTTCAGAAACATATCAAGTCTAGGATTTCCGATCTAAATAATTTGTTTATGCTAGTTGTGATGCATAAATTAGGTTGTACCTTGCAGAATAATTAGCAAATTCAGACACGTCATATCAAAAATTGATGTTAGATTTTATGGACAGTGCAACACTACAGAATGAAGAGATTTAACAAGGAGCTATCAGAGATGTAACACTGTCATAAATGCATGAATGTGGTTTGAAAAGATAAAATAAAGTAACTGAACCAAAGCCAAGGTAATATTGCTCCAGGGCAGTAATACTGTGGGTCAATCTACAAAGGAAATTTCTCCACTTGGTCATTCTAAAACACTTAAAATGTTGTAAGAAGCTCATTTATTTGTTTAAAATTTGTTAATTTGTTTGGAAAACTGGTCCAAAGACACTCTTTCATCACAACCAGTGTCAGTCAGGCCAGATAATGCAGCTGAACATGCAACCGAACGTACATCTATTTACATAGAAATTTATGTTGGCATTGACAGTGATATAGTTATAGATATAGCATATTACTGAATTTTCATTTAAGATCAGATTATTTTGAATTTTCAGGTAGGTACAGCTCATTAATGATACAGAATATGATAAGAGCTTAATTAGTGTTATGCAAGTAGATAGAATGCATAATTGTTCCTTACCTTATAAGTGCTTTCCAGAACAGTTCTCTGAAACACTAACAGGCATTCTGTTTTATCAGATAGTTTTATAGCTATGGTCTGAAGCTAGTAAGTGTGTTGACTTTTCTCATTTCTTCTGGGAGTTTGTTCCAAATGGAAGGTTTATTTTTAAAGAAAGCTTTTTAAGTCATGGCTAATTTGTAATGGTGTTTGGCTAACTGTATTTCTACGAGTTTAATTACAGTCCTTAAGGAGTCTGGTCATTAAATGAGGACAGTATCTAGTATTAAAGAGTGGCCTTTAAGTTAGTGCGTTTAGCAGTAGCTCATTTCTTGTTGAAACTAATTATCATCTACTGTTCTACATTATAGTGCAGTGGTCATTGATCTTGTTAGCTAAGTTGATAAAGTGCAGTGTTTTATTCCCAGTTGTTTTAATAAGGTGGTATTAGCAGCTGAGTTTTTCAGTAATAAGATGCAGGCTCTGTTCGATCTTAGGAATGAGTACATTCATGGCTGTAGAGTATCTGGCTTCTGGAATGAGAAGTTTGGATATTGAATTGGTTGCTTTGTTGTCCTAGTATATTGTTAACTAAGGTAACTACATGAAGAGTAAAAGACAGAAAACGATCTAACACATTTCTTTGAAAGGTAGCTGGAGGCAAAATGTTACAAGACAGATCAGTCATTATAGAGGTAGTGCCATGTTTAATCTTTTGAGTTGTGCCAAACAGAATGATAGTAATCCTGCTGGTATTTACAAGTTTGGTGCTAGCTAACCAGTTCCAAAGTAGCTCACAATCAAACAGCAGCTTTGTAGGATTTTCCCCAAGTTGATTTCCCATGCTTAGTGAACAGTACATCATCATGCCGTCAACTGGTAGGAGGTTTCCCTGGAGGTTGTTACTGAATGGACTTTTGTGGGAATCCACAGGAAATGTTTCTGTTTACTGAGGAATAGTAATCTGCATATACATTTATTTTTATCTGTTTGTTTATTTACATTTGGTAACCGGGTAGTGTCCGACTGGCAAAAAAAGCCCCTTTTTTAGCGGAAACCCAGGGAGAAAACATCCCAAAGTAAAGGTTACAACATTTGTATTCAGGAATGCAAGTTATAGTACAAAATGATTACTAAGAAGTTTACATAATTGCATAGTACAGTATAAATCAAGTTAATAGCTGATAAAATCAAAAATACAAACCAAAAATCAAATGACATCAATAAACAATAACATCAAACAATATTGAGTTTCAAAGGGAGAGAGACAGAAAGTAGGGGTGTGTCTTTGCTTAGCCAGAGAAAGTACAGGAGCATAACAGGTGATTAGTGAAATAATTTGTGAGGTGCTGTTTGAAGCTATGAGTGTTGGGTATAGATAGTAGTTGCTGGAGAAAGGAATTCCAAGTTTTGGCTATAGAGTAGCTGTATATAGGTAGGATTTACTGGACAGGTAATTGGGATGAGGCTAGATTCATTAATGTCTGTACTTAAGTACAAATGCTCTGAACATCCTTACCACATTTGTTGTGCTTTCTAGTCACACATAAAGATTAAACTAAGTAGTCTAGTCTTTGTGGTAGCATTTATGAATCCCAATTGATATTTAAGGTGACAAGAAAATCAGTAGGAAAACTAAAACTAGGAGGAAGAAGGTATGAGTTATGCTTGCATTGTCTGTTCACTCAGAATGGTGTACACTTAGTGTAGGCATTAATGAATCCCAGGGCATGTGTTATTTCAATTAATTTTCAGGGATAGAGGTGCATTTAACAATGATGTTTGATTAAGGAAATGGAGTACTCCTGAGCAAAACTAAGCAATTTGTGTGTTTTACTTGTGTGTTACATGTTGAAGTAGTTATTGTTGATCATGGATTCATTTGGACATCCAGAGCTGAAATCATTTTAATAGTAGTGAAATAAAGTTTAGTGAGAATCTTTCTGATGAGTAAGAACATGCCAGGATAGTTTTGCAGTTGAAGAAAATGAGTGCAGAATTATTTACTTAAGGCTGGTGCTTTAACTGATTAAGGCCATACAGATCTTGAGGAATTGGGTGGGGGGGATAAAGAAGTTAGGGCTGAATAGGATTTTCATTTTTTATCTGGTCTTAGGTGTAATTTGAATAGGCAAGCAGTCTACAAGGTACAGGCAACCTTGCAGAAAAAAAAACAGGAGTAAGACTGAAGTACTCCTATTTCAAGTGTCAGTAAAAGTAGAGTTTGAAGATTATAAAAAAATGACTAAGAAGGGGAGTGACAGAAAATGGAGCATAGTGCTACCACCGAGGTTTAGAACTCTTGCTGTCACTAAAGGCTGCAGAAGAGAGATGAGAAGGTGATAACAGGAATTGTATCACTTGCTATTACAAAAAGGAATGTGTGAATGAAAAGAATGAGGCAGCTACTAGTATTTTAGCCCTTGTCAGCAGAGTATGTTGGAGACAGAGCAAGAGAATGAACTACAGAGCTTATAGTCCTTGCTGCAACTGAAGCCTGTGAAAGATAGGGATGGAAAACTGTGTAGTAAAGTGACGAGATTCTTTAATGCCAACAAAGACTGTGGGGAAGAGGAAAGGAGGTAATAATTACAGGAACTGCAATCCTTACTTCCATCAAAGGCTCGGGAGACAGAAAAAGTGTATTGTAACTCTTGCTGTCACCATGGGTTTCAGGAGAACAGAGGAGGAAGTTGTAGTTAATCAACTGGGTAATGGGTAAAGCCACTCTCCAGTAAATTCTCAGTTAACCGGCACCTATGGGTATTGGTAGATGCCGGATAACTGTAGTTTCTGGTTGCTTGAGAGTTGCTATTACAAATAAGGTTGACTAATACTGTACCCTATACTATTTATTTGGTTTGACTTGTTCTCATGTTGGGAGAGAAGGAATTTATTCCTATCTTCCTTTTTAAAACACTAAAAGTCTAAAAACGTAAGGTATGTTTTTGTGGGGTGGGGGGCAGAAAGTGCAACCCATGAAAATTGTATTGTATTTTTTCAATATATTTTTGCTGGTTGCTTTGAGAGTGCTGGTTGCTTCAGTTCTTGTTAACTGAGAGTTTACTGTATAACCAAATGATATGGGCTATGTATAGCACATAAAGGAAAATTGGCTAGTCTTAAAATGTCTAGCGAGAGCAGCTAGCCTAGTACATGCCTATGAACAACCCCCGCAACCACTAGAGGCTGAAATGGATACTAAAGTTGGTAGTTACCAGAATTATAGCCCTTACTACCACCAAGGCTGCAGATGGTAGCAGAGGAAGCTTTAACATCCGGCAAGCATTGTATGTTTTTTTCTGCTAATCTCCCGTCATCAATTTGCCTTTACAGGCTCAGCATATTAGCAGGACTAACGGAGGAAAATGTCCTCCCTTTGCTTAATGTTCCTTTTCTTTCTCTTTCTCTCTAAAGACTTCATTTTTTAAACATCTTTATTACAATATCACATTTTAAGAAATGATGCAAATACTTTAGTAGAAAAGAAAACAAGCCAAAGTAAATATTTCCTTTGCTAATTTCATGCAGTATGCATACATTTTCTTTTTGGCATTTTTTATTCACCATAGCATTACATAAATTTCTCATTTCTTGCCTTCCTTTACATCTCACTCTTCTGGAGCATTATTCTGCATGTATGTTCCACATCAAATGTTGGCCCAAGGTTATGGATCTTTATGGAGATAGCCATTGTATATGCACTGGGGAATTTTAATGCAGAAAAAGAAACGGGACATGCAAAATATGCACAATCATGTTATTGGTTCAACTCCCCCCTCCCACCAAAAAAAAAAAAATTATGTCCGTCTTTGTTCAAGTTCAATACATAACAGGATACCTGACCTGACTTGAATTTTCATTGTTGGTTAATGGATTATTTTCACATAATGGTTACTTCGAATCATTGTGAGTTAAAGCAAAATCACTGCTATCTTTGTGTTATCCATTCAGGTTTACTAGTGGACAAGAGTTTTCAAGAAGAGCAATTTTCTCCCACAACACCTTATCCTGTATAACAAGCAGTTGCTGATTGATTTACAGGGAGGATTTTCCTTAAGGCAATTAACACTTACCTTATTTCCAAAAATCAAGCGATTAAGAAGCGAGTTCTAATACTTTTTTTTTTTTTTTTTTTTAAACAAAATGTTAAACATTTTGCAAGACTCTTTCTCTGGAGTCATAACATCATTAATTGTTTAAAACATGTTTAATTCACTTCAGGTTTTTCTTTTCATCTATCCCCTGATCATATACTTTAATGTACCTTTCATCAACAATGTTTATTTCTATGTAGAAATAATCTCAGCTTGTCAAAAGCAAATTTCAAACGTAGGAACACTAACTGTTCCTTTGTTGTTTGGGCTGTTCATGTTATGGTAAGTGAAGTTGTTTGTAAAGAAAAAAAAAATGTGGCTATACTAAAAACGTCTGCATTACATTTGCAGCTTTGTGTGTATGTGCATATATGTGTAGGTATTCAGTATTGTTGATTTTTTTATGTGACTATTAATTTTTGTTAAAGATTGTGTGTATGTATATTCATCTTTGTTAAAGACTGCATGTGTGTATATATATATATATATATATATGTATATATATATATATATATATATATATGTGCATGTGTGTATATCTGTGTTCATTTTAAGGATTGCTAGTTTGTGTGTCTGTATATGTATTCATTTTTGTTAAAGATCGTGCTCGTGTGTGTGTTTGTGTGTATGTGTGTGCATGCTAAGGGCTACGTAAGGGTATAGATATAATGTTATACATGTTTCATGGGGTATGTGAAGTGCGTTTGTGAATGTCTTTTGTGTAATGATACAGTTAAGCTTAACCCAGCTAATACTCAACTCTGATTGGACAAATTATCTTACCAAAACTCCACCCCTAATGGTGTCATTATTCATGCCAAGTATGTCTGAAGGTACTGTTGTTTCTGTCTATTTATATATGGGTCCCTATCAAAAGCACAAAAGACCACAACACCATACTGGAAGGCAGTGAGACGGGAATGCCAAAAGTGCAAAATAAAGACATACAACAAATCCCAAAACAATGAACTAGGCAAGTGAATTATAGTGAGATATTGCAGTATAGCTGTATATTGTAAATCCCAGTCTACAGATGCCTTTGTCAATTGATTACATGATTTAAGATGACCTTTATATTTGCCTCAGTTCAGTTTTGGTAAGAAGGCTAATTAAAAATGCATTAGTATTGTATTAGTTAGTTTTAGTGAGTACTGATACTCATTGCAACTTTAGAAGTCTGTATGCTTATAGCATCATTCCTTATCAAACCTGCGGGTGTTGCAATGTTTTTCTTGTCTTCTTTTTTTCTCTAATGATAGTTCTCTATCTAAAGCTTGACAATGTATGTTTTCTGATTTACAACAATCGAACTGTTGCTAAGGGCATTTCACAGGATGACAATGTGGGCACTTAAAGGATGCAGCATTCTGTTCCACTGCTATCAATTACTCACTTTGAGTTCCACACTTTTATGTTCACTCATGAAGTGACATCTCTGATGGGTCCCTTTTAAAAAAAGAATGTATTCTTTGCTATACCTATAGAATTATTGCACACTTTTCATATTTTCTCATTGAAATAAATTTACCTTCTAGAAGAAAATACCAGCATGCCATTAAGTAAATATTATTTATGAATTTGGATTCTTCTTCATTTACAAATAAATTGTAAATGAGTTTATTTTAATTCTAAGTGTACACTGTTGGGGGGAAGGGGGCTTTGAATTCTCATGGCTCTGATATTTCCTGTTGATTTTCATATTGCTTCCCATTTTCTGTATATATTATGAAAGATGTAATGCCATTTTTTTATATTTTGTCCTGTGGTGTGATGCAGTTTCTTTTCATTTCTACTACAATTGCATGGTTGCCATTCTACCATGTCCAAAAAGTCATTTATAATGCTCAGTACAATAATTCCAGATAAATAGCAAATGGTATATTATTTATCTAAAATAGACAGTATCCTACCTTTAAAATAATGGCTTGCAGTAATATGCACTTTTTCATGACATGGATGAGTTCCCAATTCAGTAAAAGAAATGGCAAGAGGCATTTGAAAGTTATGAAGTTTGAATAGGCTGTCAGTTTGTCAGTTCTGCTAGCCTGGTATTATGAGGAGGACTTTGAAACTAAAGTTTAAAAGCTAGAAGTGTGGTCTGCGCAGACAGAGAACTTACCATGTAATCATCTATCACGTGTGTTTCATAGAAAATGATCATACCACATCAGCTTCCAATTCTATATAATTTTAATAAACTTTGTCAGGAGAACTCAGCTTTTTCATGACTCATTGCATCAGGAGTACAACACCAAAGGTCTCCCAAACCTGTTGCTTCATCAATTTTTTAGACTTTCTGCACATCTTCTTACGATGACACATTGACTTTTTTTCTCTTGAAGCTAAAAGTCAGTTCATCAGATATAGTAGTCATCTTATAAAAGCCATATAGAAAGATATTTCCAGGTGTGACTGACATATCTGAAAGCTAGACTGTATGTATTGTTCAGCTTGAGTGTATGATGACTTTGTGTACCTTGCTATGGTTTATTTATATGACAGGGTACATATTTCCTTTTCAAATTGGGCTTCCTGTCCTCCATTTCTAATCAGTATTTATAATATATATTTGATTACATTCTGTGGTCATATAAGAGTTCACCCATTTAAATTAATTCCCAAGATCCTGTGCAGTATATAACTCTGCTATATCTTCGACTTTTCTGTGCAGAACGAGAGTTAACTTCTATAATACAGTTTGTCAGAGCACATTAGTTTTGTTCTGCCAAGCCTGTTAGAGCCTTCATTTAATCTCTATCTTTGTGATACCCTCTGTAGCTGTCCATCATCAACTAAGCCTCTAACCTTTTTTTTTTGGTCTTTCACCTTATGGTACATAACATGCACTTTGCTTTTATGGCACTCATGTTGTTTTGAACCTTATATTTGAATGGCTTTTGTCACCTTTAGTGCTCTGAAGGCTATAACGGTTCATCATAAAATTCTGTTTTTGCTTAAAAGCATAATTTTATGCACTAAGGTGTTTTTGCAGTGGTCTATATATGAACATAATTTAGGAAAACAGCCAAATTTCACATTGTTCCATTAGGAAAAGTATGCTCTTTAATATATGAAGACAGCCTGTTATGGAAATACATTGGCACCTGCTAAACTTAGATGATTTTTTAGAACAGTCTGCTGTTTTAAAAACTTACTTTCTGCCTGACATGTAAACCCATTTCTTTGACCATAGTCCACTGCTAAGAAACAAAAAGATCTCCAGATATGTTTAAGTGCCACACCCCAGCTATGTTATATAATGACTACATGCCAAATCAGAATTTCTGGACTGAAAAGACACATTCATTATATATTAAGACAATGACATCATGAAAACTATTACTTCATTACTTGCTGTCTTTTTTATTACTATTACTTCCTATCTTATTTTGTTTATTTTGAATTTGTCAGCCGGGGTGGAACACTGATCCTATAGGAGTCGTTTCAGTCTCAGTCCAAAGTCATCTTATTGGTATCATTACTGTCATCCTGACTGTGAAATGGCAGAAACCTCTAGCGTTATCCAGTAAGTTTTACAGTCACTACAGTTGCTAAGCAGGATGGCTTACACGTTGCACTAGCCTGTTTTCTGGAGAGACCTGAGGTTGTGTACACAGAATTGGTGAAATTTGTCCAGAAAATGCAGACATAAGAAAAGTGATAGCTGTGAAAGATTTAAATAAGTAACTAAAATAAACCAATAAAAAAGGTACACCAGATAAAGATAGAGCAGCTTATAAGTGTTATAAACAGATGGGAAGATGGGAGAAGAATAAAGCTGTATTGCTGAGAAAATACTATATGAAAACTTTGCTAGAAAAATAAAGAAACAGGTATGTGAAAGGGTTTAACAATATGCATGAAACTATAAAAAAGATTCAGAGCTGATGGTCCCTACCACTTTGTAAGAAGGAGTTAATACCTGATGAAAATAATGCAAATAAGAATGCTTTCACTATGGTAGTAGGGAAGGGGGGGGGGGGGGTAAGGGATAGCATATTTGGTCTAAAAGGAAATGAAATAAAAGAAACGCTTATAATAATAATAAATAATGTATATGATGAGAAATTAAACAAATTAAAGGAGCTGACAGATTGACTACACATCCCTGCAACCCCATCAAAACAAAAATTAAATACAATTTCAAGGAGGCTGTGTGCCTGCAGCCCTGATGTAGAGGCTATGCTTGCAAAGCTCATATTGTCGTATCGCTCCAAGATTGTGCCATCTCTGAAGTAAAGTAAATTTAGCCAGTGCCATGGGATACAGCCCTGACTATGGCTCGGGAGATCCAAGTTTGATTGATGGCTCAGATTTCTAAGGTCCTGACAGTGGAGGGTAGGCATTCTGATGCTGGGATGGCTGAGAGGGAAGTATGGGCAATGGACATATGATGCAGTCAGATTTCTCTAACTGAGGGTAGGAAAAACTGTGAAATGATTCCTGTGGCTGGGTGGGGCAGTTAGCTGATGTCAGCTGATTGTAGAATTGAGGAGTGGTAAAGTGTGGTCCACCCACTGTGTTTCATATCTAAAGTGTGTTAGTGGGCACAAGAATACAGGGTGCTCCACCCATTATACATTCTACTACATGATATTACTTGGTACAGCAGTACAGTGTGGCCCACTCTTTACACATCCTTTCTAGATGGTCTTACTGGCCACAGTGGTATAATGTGGTCTACCCACTGTGCTTCATATCTTAAGGGTGTTACTAGGCATAACCAGGCATCTCAACCTCCAGATCAGAGAATCAGGAAGAAAGGACCTTAAAATCGGGGACATTCAGGGACACCTAATTTACATAAGATGCATATTTAAATTAGTGTATTAATAGTCACCCCCACCCATTCATTCATTCATTAGCCTAGAAAAAACTATGAATGATATATGAATGAATGGAGTACTTAATATTTTATAATCAATAAACACAATAATAACTCGTATTAACAAAAATGAATTATTATTCAATACAGTCAGCTTACTGAAAAAGCTAAGTCATCAAATATAAAATAAAAGTAACATGTATACTGTCCAGAAAAAAACAAAATAAGAAATGAATAAAAGTAATGTTTGTACTGCCCACAGACCAGAAAAAAATAATATAGTTATTAACATTCTCCTTGTGGTAGTCACTTCAGTCCTGATTGTAATGTTCCCAAAATCATTGAGACATCCAGCATGCATGATCTAGGTTGAAATGTAGTATATTGTGTTCACCATGTGAATCAGTCAAGTTCAAAAAACACAAGCATGACTCTATAGGCATCTGATCAGATACTAGTGAATCCAAACTATAGTCTTGATAAAAGTACACAGCCAAACAGTAAAGAAAAACGGCTTGCAATGAGCCTCAAAAGTGTGCCAAACATTTACATTTTAATATTAATGGTGGCTTCCATGATAGAACGAGTCATCATCTTCAGATACTAGTGAATCCAAACTATAGTCTTGATAAAAGTACACTGCCAAACGGCAAAGAAAAAACAGCTTGCTCATCATCTTCATCCTCTTCCAAAACTCAGAAAATACAATTATTCTGCCATAACCTCCATTTTTTTTTTAACAGAGAGCACAGCAGCAACTTACTTTTTAGAGCCGTTCACTTACCTGTAGGCTGTACTGTAGCAAAAATAAAATAAAATCCTATTCGCACTCTCCACTACAAAGTTCAGACAGAGGACAGACCCCTTGAAGACTTAATGCCACACACGAAGGGTTCAGAACCATAAGTAGATGACAAGGCTGCTGGTGCTACAACTTCCTTCCCCCTCGATAGTTGACCATGGCCATGACTCTGCTACTCCCTCGAACCAAACTCGATAGACGATTCTTTCTTGCGAAGTTACTTCTGTGCTGCACACATCCAAATCCAAGATCTTCACTCAGTTCTGTTGTCAACACCATGCGTGAATGACTAGCTATCCCCATGGAATGGTAACTTCCATGCTGATGATGCTGCCTTGATATGCAGACTGTGCAGACCTAACTGAGCACTTCATCCATATCAGGTCCGCTGCAGCCGCTTCCACATAATACAGGAAATGAAGAGCAGTGCTTTGAATGGCTGAGACACCTGCAGCCAGAACAGTGTGGGCTTTATTGCAGATCTCGCGTGAAATTGCACCCAAATCAGGCACTCGGGAATACAAGCTTATTGCAACTCTAAAACGGGGACGGGACAATTGAGAGCTATGGGCATAACAGTACAGTGTGGTCCACCCATTATACTTTCTATCTACATGGTGTTACTGGGTTCAGTTTTACAGCATAGTCCATCGATTGCACATCTGATCTATAGGGTGTTATTTGACACACCTTGGGGAGGGGATAGTAGAAAAAAAAAGACACACCCATTTCAGCAGTATGATATGAACCAAGGGTTTATGTTACTTAACTCTCTGGCCCCAATGCTTAACAAGAGCTAGTCTGAGGTAGGCCAGTAATGGTAGGTAGACCAGATGAACAAGGTAAGGCACCAAGGTCAACTGATGGTCAAATGACGAGAAACAAAAATAAGGCAAACAAATAAATACAAAGAATGACAACTGCAGTTTTCCTGTTTCTTCCGAGATGGAGTAATATCAGAGGAAGTATATTTGGAGATCGAATGAGTGAAAACAAAGCAACCACATTGAATAGGTACAGGGGGTGTAGTCCCCCTTTAAAATACATTTCCGTTGAGATGTACATTCGTTTAAGGTAATTAGGTAGTTAACCACGAGATGGTAATATCCATGGTAGAGCAGTTTTTTAATGTTATAGTGGCATCTTACAACATGTAACAAAATGTTAGCAGTTCAGTAATTACATCTATTGTTCATAAGTCATGACAAAAGAAATATCACTTTAATCAATACCAAAGGTTGTGTGCCATAATTCTTATGGTACTCTCATTTTAAATTATTTAACATCAGGAAGAAGCAGAGTTTGTAATGCAGATCAAATGTGTAGTAATATTCGACAGCTTAGGCCGTGTAAATCAGGGTTTGTATAATCATGAAACCTGTAAAAGAGCTGCAATGTACAAAGAAATGCAAGGCCAAGTGACTAAAAAACAAGGAATAAATTAGCGCTGTGTTAAAAATGAGGATAGTTTTAAGAAAGGGGGAAAAGGAGGGTATGTCTAAAATATTGAACAAAGAAAAAGGCTTTATGCATCTTAACGTTACGAGTCATTTGGTATAATAAAAGATGCTGAACCATACATTAAAGTTCATGTACTGACCTAGGCAATATTGATTTGCACAAGATGCTGCAGTGTGTATTCTCTTCTTGGGTCACACGTGCTATTATAGTAGATGCATAAACACTAAAGTTTTGTGAGTCTGTAAATGCGTGTTTGCTCATAGGTTCATAAGAAGGTACTAGGCTATTGGCCCTATGGCCTTTATAAGCTTTGCCACATTACACCCTTGTTCCTATATTAACCATATTGTATGGTCTATATTTGCAGCATGGGTATATGATCAGGACTGACTGCCTTTGCCCCTCTTGGATGTGCCAGTGTTTTCAGTGGATGAACACTGAGGTTTCTCAGTTCCTTAGAAAATACTATGTGCTGTTACAACTGGAATTCCCAGACATCACCCCCCTCCCGCACTGTCAGCACTGGAAAATGTGTTTGTCACAGGCTGTGGTTTCCCCTGATAGACAGCCTTTTGCACCTAAGAAAATAGATAGAGTGTACTAAGTTTCTGCACTCACCCCAGACCTTATCCAGCAGCTATGGGTTTAGTTACTCCAGCTGTAAAATTTTGGGTGAAAAGTGTATGTAACTTTAATTTTTAGAATTTTCAATTGTTAAAGTATATTCCAGCTAACTGTGAAAGTATGGGGAATGTTTTATCTGCAGTTACGTCCTGTGAGGAAAAATATGCTTTGTGTGGTTTACTTTTGTCTATTTCCCAGGTCACTACTAACATTTTAAAATGTGTATGACTCTGTAGATACTGCATTCAGGGCTGTTGCCACTGGTACAGTGCTGAGGAGGTTTGTCCAGTTGCATTCTCAAAACCTCATAGAAGATGTAAAAAATGAGATGTAAAATTCTCTTTTGCAAGAGATTTAGATTTTGGACCATCTGATGGCAGTGGCTATCAAAAATGTGATGACAGAGGTTAAGTTATTGCAGAAAATCTGTCCGATGTTTCAGCTCTTCTTCTCTATGCTTTCCAGGAGATTATCTCCACCTTCTGTCAATTTTGGCTAGAAGCAAAATAAACAGTCTCAGAAAAAAACAATGGCTGGGAGGTTCCAAAATAAATAAAAAATAAAAGCAGGATCCACTCCAACAAAAAGGCAGTCAAATAAGGCAGTATGACTATTTAAGGTATCTTGTTCCCTTTTCCAACCCAGCAGCCCCTTATCCCTTCCAGAAAGTCTGAATCTCCATTTCTCTTTGGCAAAAGATTGATTCAGATAAATGGGTTCTAAGGTTGATGCAACAATGTTACAGATGGCAGTGGGAATAAATCACCCCTTTCCAGGGAATTATTCCACATCCACCAGAATAAACCCTTCTGTTTCCTGCTGTCCTACAGCATATACTGTCTCCGAGAGTAAAGGAAACAGTTCCTTCTTCCTAGATGGGAAAAGGGTTTTATTTAAGAATGTTTTTGGTGTCAAAATAGTTTATGCCTCGCAATCAGTTCTGGATCTTTCTTTCCAAACTAGTATGTGATAATGCCTGAGTTGAAAATGTTTTTTTTTTTTCCACAGCCTTTTACCACTTCTTCCTTGGTTACATTTTTTGGTAACTTTAGATTTAAAAGGTGCTAATCATTACATTCCTATTGATCCAGATATCAGGAATTTCTTTTTTTTTTCAAAACAGGTTTATTGTTTTAACATACAAGAGAAATATCATAACAATTTTATACAAGTAATTAAAAATAGATATGATTATAACATTCAACAAAACAACTAAAGTATTTACAAAGACATCCACTACAATCAGATCAATTAATTAAACTAAAATACCATGCTATTGAAATTAGGATTTTTTTAACAAATTTTGTAAATTATCCCATACAGTATAATAAGATGTTTTTCTAGTTGTTCTTGACCTAATTGTGTTTATTTCCATATGGCACACTATATTAATAACATTTTTAAATTCATTGAACGAAGGAGGTGTATCTGAAATCCAATTTCTGGTTATTATTTTCCTAGCCACTGCTAGAATAGACCATAACAAGGGAAGCTTAACCTTTTTAACACTTTGAGGTACAGGTGTGTTGAATAATATAAGAGATTTAGAAATAATGAAATTATCTGTAAAAAGAGCCTGCAAAAATTCATTAATTGACTTCCAGTATTCTTTCAATTTTATACAGTCATAAAACATATGAGCCCAGTCAGCATTAATTTCTACATTACATCTCTTATATAGATTATCTTTATTATTTATTTTATTCATCATCAAAGTGTATAAAAAGATCTATGTAAAAATTTCCATGTATAAAGTCTCCAGACAATGGAAGACTTAGTTCTATAGGCAGATTCCAATATATATTGTTTATCTTGTTGATTTGGTGGGTCCCCATTAATAGAAGTGAAATAATTCCAGTATGTATCTACACTGTAAAAAGTTTCTTGTCTGATAATTTTATGTATGTATGAAAGTTTACCTTTATCAGAAACTTTATGTTGTAAATTTAATATCAAGTAATCGATCAGTGTTGGAATAGATTCTTTAACTGTTATAGACATTAGATCTATTTTATTAATGAGATGTTGTCTAAAGGTCTGAACCTCTAACCAGCAAGTTTCTCTTAGATCAAATTCTTGTTTTAAGAAATCTAGATTTTTAACTTTATTATCAGATATCAACTGATACCAGTACTTTAGATCATTATCTATAACTAAATGAGTTCCTTCAGAAGTAGATGACAAAAGCATACCATGAGTATACATTATAGGGAATATAATAAAATTTCATTCCCTATACTTAGGGTGCATGAATATAAAGTTACGATAGCTAATAATAATATTTAATGGGTAACAAACCATATGTTTAGGTGTAATAGGTGAAGTACAAAATTCCTTTAGTAACCATAACATGGAGTTATTTACAATCATATTTTTATGTGTTAAGGAGATTTTCATGAAGTGCATACTAATTAGCTCCCAATAATCTTTCCATTTTGAAACATATGACTGATCTATTAATAAAGTAATAACTTTTACAATAGAAGAGATAGTATATAAATTAAAGTCTGGAAAAGAGATACCCCCTTGAGACCAGCTATTAGTATGTTTCTTTAATGCAATCCTAGGTCTATTAGGTGCCCATAGGAAATTTAACATTAGTGTATTCAGTTTCTTGATAATTATTGTTGTAGGTGGAAGTATTATTGATTGTATTAAGTATAAAATCTTGGGGAATATTATCATTTTAATAATTGTAAGTCTCTCCTCCATAGTAAAAAACATATTATTCCAGGTATTAAAAGATTTTGTATATTAAGAAAACAGGTATTATAATTATTATATATAATAGATTTAATATCTTTAGATAGTATTATACCTAAATAAGTTATCTGACCTGAATTGGGTACATATTTAGTAAAATCACTAATGAGAATATTTTTTCGTGTATATATAGGTAGTATTTTAGTTTTTTCTTCATTGAATATTAAACCAGAAATACTTTTAAAATTCATCATTTTATCAAATAGAGACTGCATAGAAGAATTAGATCCTGCTGATGTAATTAGAACATCATCTGCAAAAAGTTGAATTTTGGATGTTGTATTTTCATCTATTTCAAAACCTTCTATGTCAGTACTGTTTCTGATCAAATTAGCCTAAGGCTCCATTACTAAAGTGAATAATAGTGGAGAAAGTAGACATCCTTGTTTTGTACCTTTAAAAATGGGTATTTTTTGTGAAACATATGTTCCTACCTTAATATAAGCAAATGTTCCTTTGTATAAATGCTCAATTAGATTTACAAATGCATCTGAGAAGTTTGTGCACTTCAGTAAGGTAAACAGATAGTCCCAACTTACTGAATCAAATGCTGAATTTATATCAAGACTAATAAGTGTTAAATATTTCTTTTTCCTCTTTGCAAAATCAATTAATGTTAAAGTTGTTCTTATATTATCAAAAGTATTTCTATTTACAATGAAGCCTGTCTGATCTATATCTATAATGCTGGGGATGATTGTCTTCAATCTATCAGCAAAAATACTCATAAACATTTTATAATCAACATTAAGTAATGAGATGGGCCGATATGAAGTACATCTAGTTGGATCTTTATTAGGTTTTAAAATTGGCAAAATAAATGTATATTGCCAAGATGGGGGTGTTATTAACTCAGTTTGGGCCAAAATAAAAACCTTATGTATTAATGAATATGTACTTTTAGAAAGGATTTTATATATCTCTGGTATAATACCATCATTACCCAGTGCTTTGTTTGATTTAAGCTTATTTATTTGTGTAATAACCTCTGTATATGAAATACTTTTGTCCAATAGTTTAATCTGTTGTTTATTAAGCTTTTTATTCATGTTTGTGGTTATAAACTCCTTTATTTTATCTTTAGGTTCCATGTTAATGTTATTATGGTTAATCTTGTGAAAGTGATTTCTAAATTCATCTAGTATTTCTGGTATACTAAAAACATTCTTCTTTTTCCTTAGAGAAAAGATTTCTTTGATATGGTTTTGTTTATTCAACCTTTTTGTTTTATTTTTAAGTCTATGTAAGTATTTGGGGCTTATTGAATAAGACAAAAACTTGTATTTCTCTAAAGTTATTTTAACTTTATGAGTTAAAATTTCTTTGTATTTCTCATTTAGTTTGTTTATTTCTTCAATAACTTTCTTGTCCATAATATGTTCTTTATTATTATGTTTATAAGAGTCTAATTTACTTTGAATATCTAACAATTCCTTATCCCAAGATTTCCTTTTATTATTATACCATCTGATACTTTGTCCATATAGATATGATTTTAAGGCATCCCAAACATAGACAATGGAGACTTCAGGTGTGTTATTTATGTCTAAAAAATGTTTTACTTCTGAAAGTATATATTCTTTATAGTCTTTTAGTTGAGTTAAGTATGCTGGTATCCTTTTGATCTGAACATTATGAGTATTTTTTATCATGAATTCAAAAACAATTGAATTATGATCAGATATAGGACATGAAATGATTTTGGAATTAATTAAATCTGTTACCATCTGGTTAGAAATAAAGACCCTATCTATTTTTGAATACGTTTTGTATCTGTTAGAAAAAAGGTGTATGGTAATGATTTTGAATCTATCTGATTATTAATATCATTCAAATGATAAGAATTAGCAAAATCATTTAAATGTTTTGCATTAGATGTAATTCTTCTTTTTCCTATAGTGGTAGTATCACTTTCATGTAGTATACAATTAAAGTCACCAGCTAAAATAATATCTCCTATAGAGAATGATATGATCTTATCAAGATGATGTTTCACTGTATTAATACCAATTCCAGGTATCCAATATACATTAATTAAAGTGTAAGTCTTCCCATTAATTTGTATTGTAACCATACAAAACATTCCTTTGTCATCCTGATAAGACTTAATGGTTTTAGGAATGGGCATACTTTTATTCCATAAAATAGCCACTCCTCTTTTTTTCTGAGTGTGCTCTGAACTAACCAATACTGTATATTTGTTTGTGGCTAGTTTATCAATATCTTTTTTCAAGAGATGGGTTTCTTGCAGGAAGACTAAGTTGGCCTTATGTAAATTAAAGTATCTTATTAGGATTGCCCTTTTACACGGATTATTCAATCCATTAATGTTTAAAGAAATTCCTTTTAAAGATGTAATTTGGCATTTTTAAAACTTAAGAATCTTATGATCAAAATAACAAATAACAACATAAGTAATGTTACATCTCCTCCTTTAGGTGTACCTTTAAATATAGCTGTATTTATTGAATCTCTTATGGGATTTTGTATAGGATTCAATTTTGTTTGTAGTGACAATGAGTGTACAAAATATATTGTGGATGTCAAAACTATATACATATAACAATGAACAAGTGAAAATAATGTAAGGATTAAACCTTGCATCCAGCCTGGAGTTAAAACTCCAACTTAGAGTAGTATTTACCACTCAAGTTAACCCCTACCCTAAGCAGCAGTACCTCAGCTACCACCTTATCAATTTAATACTGGTTATATTTAACTTAAATTAACAGCTTTCAATTCAATTATCTAGCAAGACAAAACTACACATTTGATAAAACAGCATCATGTAAACTAAAATAAACTTTTTTTTTTTTTAAACTATTCATACTACTATATACATCTATGTAATATAATACACTTGTATTCAAATAGCATTCAAATAATCTTGATATTAGGAACCAAGAGGAGAGAGAGAAATAAAAGACATGAAAGAGGGAGAGAGAGTGAAAGAAAGAGAGAGAGAAAAAAAAAGAAGGCATATTTACATATTTTACAAGTTCTAACATTCATTTAAATCAAAAACTTTGGCTAATATGGTTCAGACATTACATATATTAAGATGCATCTATTTTCTGTCATGTAAATGCAGTCAACAGCTTCCAAAAAAAAACCTTGAATTGCTTGTATATGAGCATTTTACTCATACTCATTATTGTCAATAGAATAAACTATTATATTTATAGAAATTGTTATAAATCATACTGCATGGTTATGCAAATTCTCAGAAACACTTGCATTATTGTAAAAAAAGCCATCTGTATTTTGTATGTGTATACTACTGCTTTAAAATATATCACATGACAATTTCTTCCAGAATAGAGTTATAAAGTTATTTATGCTTGTCAATCAGATGAATTAAATGAGTTATAGTAATGTATATGTTTGGAACATAAGTTTTTAACACAGATTAATATGCTGCAGTCAAGTAGATTTTCAAAAACACTTGAATAAATGTTTCATTTTCTATGCCTTCTAAAATAAGACATTTACTTACTACAAGAAACTGCATCATTTAAAATCATTATAACTGACATATTTTATGAATTATAGCATAGATATTTAAGTAATTATATAAAATAACTCACATTTAAATGTTAAAGAGTTCATTTTCCTTCACATAGTCGCATTTGCATCAGTTCTACTTCCTGGTAGAGTGTTCTTCCTGAATCTGCAATGTGTCAGTGTGATATCTAGGTCAAAGGTCAAATTGACTGCTTTCAGCTTCTCTGTGAGAATTCTGAGAGTTGAAGCTTTTAAAACAACTCGAGGACACTGTTCATGAGGCAGCACACATCCCAGATTGTCTCCGTTAACATTTTGGCGGGAAACTTGTTAAAAACTAGTGACAAACATTCATTTAGCAGTGTAAATGCATCAAAACATGACAAAACCTTCGTGATGTATTTTACAGTTTATTATAGCCTCTATGTAAGTGAAATTAAGCCCAAAGTTATTAATAAGTAATAAAACTCAATATTTTTGTTCCCAACTCAATTTTTATGCAAGTCTTATTATTTACTGTGTCTATATGATCAAAAGCATTTCTATATATTAATATGAAAAAAAAATAGAGAAAGAATAAAGAAAAGAGAAAGAGAGTAGAAAATAAAAGAGTGTAAAGCAGAAATAGAAAAAATGTAAGAGAAAGCTATAAGAAGTATATACAATGGAATATTACTTACTGTTTATATTAATAGAGTTAAAAATAAAACATATTATTTACTATTATTTAGTTCTAATTATTATTAGTTAAAGCATGACAGATTATTTACAAACAAGTATAAGCAGTATAATCAAGAAAGTATAATTAGGAATAGCATTTGAAGAACATATAAACTTTTTACAAGGAATAAATATGTTATTATTCCATTTATCATATTTTCATTACTCTTCTCTCCCTCCCCCACCCTTTACCCACTACATAATCTAAATAGAATGTCATTGTTTAAACAAAGAAAAGAAGAAAAGGAGAAAAAAAAGAAAAAAAAAATGTATCAAATTACTGACCTTACTTCTCTTTTTCAGAAAGAGAAACAAATTGAATAATAGCTTGTTATTAGTTCCTCAGATATTTTGACTGGTTATGAAACAAAACATTTCTTTGCACACAGAGAATAACTTTGATTAAATCTTTTTCAGAATATCTGTGGCTTTCTGAAATGCAGGAACTATATTTAAAAAGATTAATAATGAAGTAAAATGATGAGAGAAAAAAAGAAAAAAAACATAGAACAAATCATTTGTTTTTTAATCTCTTCTTCTTCTCTGAAGTCTTCCACGAAGTTTCAGTTGCCATTCTCTTTAATGAAGGACTAGCCCATTCCATTTCCTCTATTTTATCCAAAATCTTATTTTTTTTGATAAACAGTAAAGCAGAGTCTAAGTCATCAAAAATTTTAGGACCATCAGGAAGGAAGATTTTTAGCTTGGCAGGAAACAGAAGGTATGTTTTAAACTGTGCTTTTTTAAGCTCCCTTATTAGTGGCAGAAAAACTTTTCTTTTAGCTATTACCAAGGAAGAATAGTCATTGTCAAAACGCACAGTTGTCTCATTAATCTTAACAGGAGCTTTAGCCCAAGCAGATTTAAGAACCATCTCTTTATCATAAGATGATAGAAATCTAACTATAACTGATCTAGGATAGTTTTTGTTAGAGTTAGTATTAGCTATAGATGTATGTGCTCTTTCGATACCAAAAGAGAATGCGTCTGGTAAGTCTAAAGTTTTAGGGAGCCATGTTGTTAAAAAAGAAGTAATATTGTTACCTTCAATATTTTCTGGCAGTCCAAAAATCCTAATGTTATTGCGCCTAGATCTATTTTCCAGGTCATCCAGCTTTGTTTGTAAATGTGTATTTTGTTTTCAGCAGAAACTCAATGTTGATTTCCTCTTCTTGGATTCTATTTTCCATGTCATTCACAGCTTCTTCTATGCCTGTCATCTGGATCTTCTGTTGGTGCAGGTCTATATGTAACAAGTCTATTTGTTTTGTAGTTTTTTCTATGAAGGTATCTATTTTAGTATCCATTTTATCCATCTTAGCAGTAAGTTGCTGGATTATAGTTATCAGAGACTGAAGTTCTTTCTTGATGCTGGAGTCTTGAGAATTTGTCTTACTGGAACTCATTTCAGACTGATAAACTGACAGGAAAATTTCCAAAGTGATTTCTGACAGGAATATTGTTAAAATTTCCTTTCTTTTTTAGATATACTTCAAGAACTATATAAAACAAACATATTTAGAAAGAAAATTACTTCAAAAATTAATTTTTTAAGTAATTAATTCCTGTCAGTGTAATGAAATTGGTGGAGCTGAAGAAATCTGCTGCTATCCTGTGTTCATCCTTGGCCACGCCCCGATATCAGGAATTTCTTAAGGTTTTGTGTATCTATATCACATCACCAGTTCTCAGCTTTACCCTTTTTGCCATCATCTGCTCTAGGAGTGTTCACAAAGTGTCTAGCAACTGTCTTAGCCCACTGCAGTTCAAGGCCATAAAGCTTGGTTTGGACAAACACGTCTGAGCTTAATTTAAGTCAAACTATCCATCTCCCTGTCTTCTTCCCAAAAATGAGTGAGAAAGGGTACTTCTTACTTTGGATGTTCACAGACAACTCGAGTATTATCTTGACAGGACAAAATCTTTCAGAACTTCTGATCATTTGTTCATTTTTTGTAAAAGTAAGAAGAAAGGACAACCTGTGTCAAACAAACTATTTACAAATGGTTGTCCCAGGCTGTTATCTTTTATTTCCACAACAACAAACTATTCCAGGTATAGTCAAGGCATACTCTACTAGGAGAATGTCTACCATACCTCTCAAACTCTTAGCTCAAGAAATCTGGACAAAACCTAAAAAATGAGGACAGATTTTAAATACTGCTCTTATAAACTTGGAAAGTTGCTAGAATAAAAGGTTGGTATGCATTTTCTCAAGTGTATGAAGTTTGAAACTCAAATGTATGTCATTATTTAGTGACTTAAATTCTCAGTGACTTGCCAGAAAACAAAAATATTTTTTGAGGAACAGACCAAAATTATGATGCAAAAATCTGAGATTTCTGCAGAAACCTACACAGTTAAGATGTATGATGGCATCATCTATGGCTTTTTAGAAAGGGTTGGACTATAAAGGTATTCCAGAAGAGGCAACTTTGTCCTCGGTACATACTTTTACAAAGCACTACAAGCTAGATTTCTTTCCCAGGCCTATAACAGGCTTTGCCTGCCAGTTTTCCTAAGCTATGGTAATCTACATGTATAACATAGGCTATTGCAGCAGTGATCAATATGATGAACATAATACAGTTGTGTAAGTAAACTTTCCATAACAGTAGTAACAGTAGATGTTTGAATGAATATGGCTGCAATAGCTGCTCCCTGTCTGGCTGCATCTCCCTTGTTTTGTTATGCGTTTTTTTACGCCAGCATATGGACATTTTTTTTATTTGTTCCTGGCAGGACTTAGTGTCACTCTTTCACTTGGCTTGAAATCTCTGAAGGGCTCGACTCCCAAACAATCTTTTAATAAGCACAGCATAAGCTTTCTAATGGTTTGGGTGCTTGGAAGATGCCCTGAAGATTTGAAAATAGGCCAGCTCTTATAGTCTAAGCAGGATAGAACCAATATAGCTTAGGCTACTTCAGCAGTGATCATTTGAGCATCTACTAACATCTACTATTATGGTATTATGGTAAGTTTATGTATGATGTATGTAAGTGCACTTTTATTTGTGCGTTGCTTAGCACCATTATAACTAACTAATCATGGCTTTTTTGTAACTTTGAAGTGCCACAGATTGACTGCTTTCTGTATACTGTTAAAAAGCTGTCAAACAACAGCATTTTATAGCTGCTTTGACAACTGCAGACTGAGCTGTTAAATTACAGCATTTTGCAGCTGTTAAAACTACTGTCAAAGTACTGCAGTTGGATACATGGTTTAGTGACATTATCAGTGAGGTAGTACAAAATTTTACTGCTTTGACAGTCGACTCTATAGACTCACCTAAATATTTGTTGAGGATAGATGATTTTAAAGAATTCTGGATGACTATTTTCTAAATATATATCACACATACATAAATGCATGCACACGCATCCCTCTTAAACAAGAAGTGCTACATTTTCAGGTCACCAAATAAATCTCACTTTGGTCAGCGTCTCTGTCTTGATTATCTTTGAGTTTACTCAACAATGAAGCTGGAGTGATTTTCATTTCATCTGTACTAGTCTGTATGTCATGGTTCATAGGTTAACACTAGGCTAACTGCTCTTGTTGGACATTTTTAGCCTAGCCAGTCACCCCATGTAAGAATCGAACCCTGCACCTTATGCCTGTAAGGTAAACACCTTAACCATTTTACCAATCCCATGGGAATGGTTAAATGGCCTCACACCAGTATTGGTCTGACAGCCTGCAGATTGACAACTTCCCAGATACACTGAGATGATATTCATCTTCTACAAGTCTTTCTCATTCAAGAAACTGAGAGTGAGCTTATATTTTTATATGAGAGTTCTGTTAATCATTCATTGGTGCTGTTTTGTTGAAGAATATGAAAATTGCTGTTGACAGCTATCACATGATGAATGCATGTATTTTCTTTCCAAATCTTTTAATAATGTCCATGTGGAATGCAGACTGTCCATAAAGACTTCCACATGAACATTGTATGTATTATAGCCTGACCACAACTGTGAGTATTGTAAACGGTGTTGAAAGTTAAAAGCTTTACCCTCCTAGCTGACTGAAAAAAAAGAGAGATTAAAAAAAATTGTAAAAGTAATCTTGAAATATACATAGCTTTGAAGAATGGAAAGAAAGTTCTAAGGCACATTAATTTATTTACTTGTTGATGTTTGTTTACTGGGTTAGTATTACTGGGTCAAAAAAGACCCCTTTTCAGAGTAGGAGGCCTGGAAAGAAAAGATACATTAAAAATGCAGTTTACATTTATTGATTACACTTCTTGAGAGTTATAAAACATTAGTGAATCATGAAAGATACAGAGGGTAATAACTACTGTGGCCTCTTTAAGTCTAGCCATGCATCTCTGGCAAGTTCTGATACCATTGGTAGTGTAAGTAAGGGGCTTGAAACATGAAACATTTAAGAGGGGCCACGGTTCTGAACCATTTATGGGCTGCCTGTGTCAATTAGAAACACTGATGCCAAAACCAGCAGTGAATTTCCAGTTCCACATCCATTTGTCCAAGTTACACTTAAATTAAGCTGGAAGGAACTCTGCTTCACATTGTTGGGAATCCTGTTCCAGAGATGTGGTTGTCTCTGGGATACGTACCTGTCTCTCCAGCAGGTCCCATTTATATGATAGGCAAGGTTTAAGTGATTGGAATGGATAATTCTGGTGGTGTTTGTTTTGCAGATATACAGGAAGTTCATCAGAGTGAGGTCTGAAGATGCCTTGTATGTCAGGCATAGCTCTCCCATCAACAGCCTGTAAGACACAGAATACAGGGAAAGGGTTGTGAAGTGGTCTGAACAGGACATGTTATTCACACCCTGTGTTCTTTTAGTATGTAAACTCTGTGGACCTTCCAATTGTTGGAGGTGCCTGTTTAAGTACATACCAAAGGGGACATTGTACTTCGTGACTGGTCTTATATGTACCAAATACAGTAGAAAAAGATGTCCTTGGACCTAGATGCCATACCTTTGTTTATAAGTTGGGCGTCAGATAATTTCCTCACTACAATAGAGTTCTGATGGTAAAGGGCTACATTAGTGTATAAGTGCACTCCCAAGTCCCTGACTAATGTGTTGACTCTAAGGGGTGTATTGTCAATATAGTAATTACTGGGGTGATCCACTTCTCAGACAACACTATTGTGATTTTTTAGCATTAATTTTAGTCATTGGCTGTGGCACCTGTTATTTGTCTGTGCCAGCCCTTCTTGAAGAACATTAGTGTTAGTGGAGAATTATATGACTGCTCCTAATTTGCAATCATTTATAAATATGGTCAGCCAGATGCACTTGACATTGGTCTTGACATCAAATAAGCAGAAGCCTGAAACGATTGGTTCTTGAACTAATCCCTCAGGGAATCTGCTGGTGACTGGCCTCTGTGTAGTAGTGGACACCCCAATTCTAATTTCCTGATTCTTGTTTGTTAGCCAGCTGGCTATCCACTCAGGGACATAAGAGTTTATACCTAACCTGATGAGCTTGTCAAAATTGACAGATAGGGTATTGTGTCATATGCCATGGCTACAGGAAGGTAGGAAGTGTGAACTGTTTTGTCCTTATCTATTGCCTTTGTGACCTTCTCAAAGCTGTCCACCAGTTAGAGTAGGCATGACCTGCCCCTAACAAAACCAAACTGGGTTGTGCCAATGTCTGGAGGTTCCTATGTCACTATTAATCATTACCACGATAATGCTTTGCATGTCTTTGCATATGAGACTAGTGAGACTTATGGGTCTGTATAGTGTTGTCACACAATTTTAAAAGAACATTGCAATATGATGTAATTCCATGATAGTTTCTCATAACACTGAAATGATGAAGCTCTAATTATACTAAGTGACAAATTAAAATGAGGACTACAAAATATAAATTGTAAAATTAAAAGGTGTATTCAATATAGTATATAAACTACAAAAAAACAATTGAGATGTAGTTTGGTTAAAAGAATAGAGGATGTAAAGTGAGAAAGGTAAGAAAATAGAAAGTATAGCAGGAAATATAAAAGAAAAATACTTAAAAGAGGAAAAGAAAAAAATGTAGGTTAGAGATAATGAGTGTTATAGGACACAACAGAAGAAGAATGGTAGATTATATCAGAAAATCTTGTTAAAAAGTAGATAGGTGGAAGACCAGAGTGGGATGAGGAAAGGAAAAGGTGAATTCACATGATGTGTGATCTTTGATTTTAAAAGAGGAGCTTATGATTTCTGACTCTTAGGATGGGTTAAGTTAAATTGGTTTAACAAGGAGTTAAATAAGTGCATGACCTTGTAATCAGCAGATACTGTTTTAAGTGACTTTTAAATGAGTTTAGGTTGATGATTTATTTTGGAGAGAGAGAGGACTGGAGTTCGACATTTTTAAACACAATTTAAGAAAGGTGAGTTACCTCCCGAGTTACTGGATTTAGAAATAGCATGCAGACATTTTTCCTCAGATTTGAGCTCTTTATTTGGGGAGCTGGGTTGGATAATAGATTGTAAAATGGGACATGTATCTGGTGGATGTATTAGTTTGTGGGTTACTGGCAGTTTTATCAAGGTTAGATGTTGTGGAACCTCTAACCAGTTAAGATATTGTATTGACAGTGGTGAGTTATACAGCAAGCTGAGCTTTTAATGAGATTTGTTTATTGTTCAGATTATGTGATGCTCGGATTTAATTTTGACAGCTCTTGTGGTCCCTAGTAGTTTAGTATTAAATTAAATATATAGAAGTTTCTCATAATACAGAATAAATAAATAAACCTTTTGAAAGACGGCTGTTGACAGAAGTGTTAAATCTATCCTAACATAACACAGTTTTCCCATTTTTGCACACCAGATCAGTGTGTCAGCAGTGACAATAATCTAGAGGCAGTGTTCACACAGCTGGGCGGCTAGCCTTGCTGTAGTTGTATTTCCATACTGCATGTACACATGCACACTTATGTCCACTGTAGAGTGTCTACTGCTCCTACTGCATGTCTCTGGAATTTGGGATGAAACTGGAACACCCTGAGAAAACCCACACAAACAAAGGGAGGGCATGCAGACTCGCACACAAGGCACCCCAGATTAGAATCAAACTGGAGAACTACTTGCCGTGAGGTGACAACACTTCATACTGTAACTTTCTCCATTATTAAAAACAATAACTAGTATCATTGCAGCGAGCACCATTCGGCCAGATACTCAAGCTTCTGCTCTCTGTGTACATACGCTGTACAGAGCACCATTCGGTCAGATACCCAAGCTTTTGCTCTCTGTGTGCATAGGCTGTAGAGAGCATCAAAAACAGGCCCATTCATTACAATAGCATTATGTTATACTCTGCTATCATTTCTGTTTTTTCCTGGGCATTGGCAAAGGATGAATATTCTTATAGACTTTCCACCATTTAATAAGGAATATAGAATCATTGCTAAATATGGTAAAACATTTATATATTATTTGATAACTGATGAGGTTGGTTGGTCTAGAATTTCCCATTTCAGCCACGAACTGGGCCACAAAATGAATAAATTATAAAATGTGATTATTTATATAATATAGATACCAGTTTTGCATCTCTTGCAAGGAAGGCACATATGCTATATATTTGCTGCAGATATATTTGTGTAAATATGCAGATATTGTTAGTAAATTGAAATGCACAAAACACAACAGCTGACTGTAAAAAAAAATGTTTTTAGCACGGAAGCAAGCCCCCCCACCCCCATTAATTATATATATACCAACTCTGAGACTGCACTACAGTGGGAAAAGGGCAAAATCCCTAATCCCCCACTGTACTCCAATCTCAAACAAAAAAAAAAGCTCATAGTTTTAATTATAGGTTTATAAGAGGTTACTAGGCTATTGACCCTAGGGCCCTTATAAACCTAGCCATGTTATACCCATGTTCCCTTATTGTATGGTCTATATTTTCAGCACGAGTCTATGATCAGCATTGATTAGCTGAATTTTCAGTCATCTGTACTAGCTTTTTTCCATTCAGGTTGCCTTTTGACAACTAGAATATAACCTATAAAAAAAAAAAAAATATATATATATATATATATATATATATATATATATAGAGAGAGAGAGAGAGAGCGAGCGAGAGAGAGGCTTACGTCAGCTTAACAGTTGTGTCTGTGCAAAGGCTCAGGCACAAGATTTATATAAACTTTATAAGGATTACACAAAATGCACATATTTTTGCATGCATAACTGCACATATTACATGTATATTTACATTCATTCATCTATCCATTCACAATCCCTTTTTATTCAAATCAGATACATAGATAGCCCTTTAATATTTTAGTAAAATATTTTGTTGACAAAGGATGACCAACTGCAGCCTTTCTATTACAGGTCTTAATAATATAATGCATATAATTTTTACCAAATATCTGCAATAAAAAATGCATTAACTAGTCAGGACCTACCTGAACAAGAAGCCAGGGAAAAATTAGAAAACTTAAATGCAACGTGAGAAAAAGGGGAAATCAAGCTTAGCTGTTAGAAATTTAGCTCACACTTTCAACAATTCACTAGTAAAGACATTTTCTATCTAGCAAAAAAAAAATCTTTATATAGGAAATATACTCTCTGGGCTTGGGTCCACAGTCAAGGTATTACTGCATTGTGTGCCATTACACCAAAATATGTGTGGATTGGTATTAATTAACAGAGGTAGCTAGTGCTATGAACCAAAAAGCGTAGGAATCGCAGTATGCAGATGACCATATAATGACGTGCAAATGGAGATTCACAGCCTAATGAATGCATAATGAAATCCAAATGAAGGTCTTTGCAAACATGTCACAGTTTGCAGTCAACAAGAGTAAAGCATTGCACATGCTTGCACCCGAGTATAAAGGTAGACAGCATACCAAAACTTGCGGCAAAGCTATTGGTGAACATATTTGGAGCACCAACAGCTGTAGGACTACTACACTTACTTTCAGAAAGCAGAACTAGTCTCAGCCCCAGAGTACAATGTAATGGCAGGCAGAGGATAACATACCTACAGATCAATGACCAGAAGACAACAGCCTAATTTCAAGTTATAGAGATATTATATGGGCATTAGCAGATATGTATGGCCCATAAAGTGAATCTGGGGGAATGCATGGACTGCCTGTGCCAGTGAATACTAAGGTATATGCAGCTTAGTATTTTAGCCACAGGACCCTTATAGAAACAAATAGGAGATGCATTGTGCATATCACAGATGTAAACATATAGAATTCTCAAGATGTTTCTTAACAAATTTCTGCTAGACATAGCTATGCATATCAGTTTCCAAAATATTCCAGTGAAGAGAGTCTCTACCAAGAAAGGGTTCTATACACTGTCCACCTCCCTGACGTGTTAGTCACTACAGACTACACACACATGACAAGAAGGCCCCATCTGCTTTCTGTAAGGTAAGGTAAACACCTGAAGCAATATGCCAACCCAATTGCAGGACAATGTCCACTAAACCATTACATAAGTAGGAAGGGTTACCATTTCATCAGCTGCAGAGTATAATGTGTTGTACAGAGGCTGTGCCTGCTGAGCAGCTTTTCAGTTCCCATGATTCCCACATAAGACATATAAGTGATCTGTATCACTCTTTCCTGCACTGTAAGTATCATCAAGTAGGTAAGTGCAGAAACATTCCCCACATACATCTATTCCCATGAAGACTATGTGCCCATGTTCCCCTGCTTATTTTCTATGGTATTTCAAGGGATGCAGGATACCCATTGGAGATCTGGCTGATGATATCCATTAAGAACTCACTCAGTATGACTGAAATACTGTGTATTGGTATTCATTTACAAATTCAGAACATCTTAGAATAAGTGTTTACCCTTCTCAAAATCTTAATTTCCCGGCCTAGAGATATCTAGGAGGCATTGCACTATGCTCCTGCCACTGCTGCAAGCTACTTGCAGAATATTGAATACTACATAACAGGATCACAAGGAAGTACTCATCCCAGCCTTCAATAACAAAAGCATACAGACCCATAACAGCAACACTACTACCTCGTGCATATCCCCAATCAGCAATGACAGTGATGATGTCCATAGAGAGGAGCCTGTGGCCACAATACACACCCCACACAACATCATGCAGGATCTGACATTTCTACATTGTCTATGTGGTTCACACAATAAAATGAACCATGCTGTTTTATTTAAAGACAGTGCATAATTCTATGGTTGAGCCACACTTTGAATTAGACATCTCCACTAACACCACACAGAATGGGTAGGAGTGTTGGGTACAGCCGTCATAATTAGTACAGCTGCGTAAGGACACATTGTGATGGGGCTGTAAATACACCTCTAGGTTTGTAAATTTTTTGACGTCAGTTGAAGAGAAGACATATATCTGTTGGAGGGAGGACAGATGTGGACAGGGCAGGTAAAAAAATATAAGACAATGCTGTGTAGCCAGTGTGATAGCTGGATGTGGTGGGTCTAGAGGCCTTCCAGTGACAAAGGCATGTTTTTACTACTGCAATGGAACCTGAATGGTGTCAAACAACACTGTTATGTGGGATGGCAGAAGGTGACACCCCTTTTTTCAGGTGCAAACTGTACAACCAGGGATAACAACCACACAGAGTATGCATTTGTCCTTGGGCACAGATGACACTGATGAATAAGAGTATGCCTAAATCTCACCATTCTTTGAATGGATGTAGATGCAGTACAAAAATGTGCCATGGTGGACCTCGAGTCCTATCAGGGCATCATCCCATTACCTGCATCAGGTGCTGTTACTGCTAAATGAAATATTCATGGAAGACAGGTGAAATAACAGTCTTCTCTGTGTTGGCATGGGTAGTTCTGACTGTGCCCAGAATGTAGGTCTACACATCTGTTGATTGATCCCAAGAGTTCCTCCCATACTTTATCCTGATTTGGACAGTAGATGGTGCTAGAACCCTGGTAGACTGCTGTATGATAGCAATACCTATATTAGCTGTAGTGCATACATCTGATGCTGCAGCCCCATGAGGAGATGTAAAGGTACCCCCTGGCGTGGAAAAGCCCTTCATTGACAGGGAAAGTATGCCCCCATACTGTCAGATCCAAGCTTAGGTGTTGGTGAGGCAACATTGTGATCTTGGTCAGTGGATGAAGGACCACCCAGGAGTGGGTTTGGCAATTTCAATCTGTCCCAGAAGTGTGATTCAGTGTGTATCACATTATCAATAGACACTGTTGGTATTCCTTCAGCCTAATATTCTGTGTCATTGATATTGTGTAATAGAATTCTGTCCTGTGAATACAAGTCATTACGGACTGCTTATGACTAACATTACAACAGCTAAGGCCCAGCAGTGTGCAAGTAAATGGTGGGTGGCAATATTCAGATATGTACCGTACATGTACCTATACTGGAATTCCTTTGTTTGAATATACAATGTACCTATGGGAAACAAATGCATTGGCATCTGTGTTGTCTGAATGTCTATTGCTCCTGCATTCGGTATACATATTAATATGCTGGTTGTCCCTTGGAAATATGTGCAGTTTGGCCTTTCTCAGCATCTGTGTTCACTCTTCAGGCTATTAGGTGCTTGTCCTCTTCTACTCCATACAGAGATGCTATGAATGCCTCATCATCTGTGAGGCTAGCATTGGGAGGTTGAACCCTTCATTTACCAGCCTGTACAGTATGATGCTGTTTGCCTTTGTCTTGTTTTTGACATAATGCAAACATTGCTTTCCTATATGACTCTTAATTGATCACATTGATCCACATGTGGTTGTGCAGAATTTGGTGACTCCCGCACTCCTGAACAAGTGCCATTTTTGAGGGTTCTGAGTGGCTGCATAAGCACATTCCTCTTACCTTTCTGAAGCTGCATAAGCTGTGCCTTCTACCAATTGTGAATGCCATGGGTACACCTATGATAAGAAGACTGTCTCAGAACAATATGCTACCATTTGGAAACCCTGGGGTATCTATGGTATACACCTCAATACATGGATAGGAAATCAGTATATGTCACAGTTATGGTATGCATATTTGTGTGTATCAGCTAACCTAGAAGATTGGTAAGGACACATATAGGTAAAAAACAAAAGAACATTCTGAAAGGTCAAGCGATATGGGTATCTAGACTGAATAACATAGAAGTTTTAAGTGATGATTTTAAGAGAAGAGGCTATAGACCAAGAGGGCATGAAGATGTTTGCAAGGAAGTAGTAGACTTAAGGGCTGACAAGGCTGGACCACATTTTTCTGAAACACTAGGAGCCACTGACAATGATGAGACAATTGAGAGGATTAGTACATTTGACAGGGGCATAGTCCCCATCATTCTGTTTTATTCCAGTGACACTGAAGGGATATGGAGGATTATTTGTTCTGACTAGGCAATTTTGCAAACAGATAAGTCTGTAGGAGATATAGTAGGTGACAGGCCACACATTAGATATAAGAACAAAAAATCACTGAAAAGACAACTTTTTTTATAAGATGAATCAACATATACCTAGAGCTCCTTCTGGTCTGAAGCCAAGCATGACGAAGTGTGGGAAGTGCAGTTTCTGCATTTATTTAAATACATGTAACTTTTTTGTTCACCCACTTACAAGTAACATTTCTAGGTTTAAAGTAGTTGCAGACTGCCCATACTCCAAATGTTGTTTATCTTGCCGTGTGCAAATCCTGCATCAGTTTTTTACATAGGTAAATCGAATAGTTCTCTGTTTGAGAGGATGAGGGGACATCTGTACAGCAGCTGGAGAGGAGACAACAGGAGTGTACTGGCTAAACATACAAAGTTATCTCAGACAATGGAATGTGGCCCTGCATGTGTTTTTAGTTTTATGGTAATTGAGGTTGTAAAGGAGAGCAAGCGTCAGGGTGATTTTAGAAACTACACTGACAGCAGGGAGTTATCATAGATAGTCAGGTTACAGGCAGACAGTTTTCCTGGTTTGAATGGTAGGGTTTTTTTTAAAGCCTCTCTTGAATTCTAGGGACCTTCCATGTTAACATATTTTATGAAGAGTGCTATCTGATTGGTTGATTGCATTTTGACTTTCAGTTAATAGTTAGTTAAGCATTTTTGTATATGGTCTGCAGAAGCACCATCGTGTGTGAAAGCACTAACCTCCTTAATAAACTTTGTTCTGTGTGATGTTACCACTGCTGTGATTCTGTGCTGTAGTTGTATCCTATTTTTACTTTTTATATGGATGCTTATCCTCCTATGTTTTACTTCTCAATTCAATACTGGGTACTTACAGAGAAGAAGTTTTCTTTCTTTAGGCTCATGATTTAAAGTGTGCCTTCTCTGCAGTATCACTGATTTAGAAACTGTTTGTCAAAGCCAGATATGAAAGCAAAACTGATTTTTAATGATCCTAGCTTGACAAATGCAAACTTATATTTCTTTATTTATGGAGACCTCCACATAACCACCTCTTCAGGTGCTTCTTGACTAGATTTTGCTGATCAAACATCTAAGCTTCCATGTATATATCTCAGTCTGAAGGCTCTCTGCCTTTTGTCTTGAAGAAAAAAGTACTTATTCCAAAAAATGATTTTTTTTCATCAAAATGGCAAAAAATTTTGAAAGAGACCAACTTATTTAATTCCAAAAAGAAGTGCAAAAGAATTGTAATTTGTGTACATTCATGAGAACTGGATTCACCAAATTGTCCACATAACTGTTAGATTAATTCAATTACATTTAGGAAGCTAATATATCCTGGATTTTCTTCATAAAATAGTAAATCTTCAGTTAAATATTTTCTTAAATGAGTTCTTCATTTAGGTCTATATTACTTCACTGAAAGCTAACTAACTTGACCAACATACCGACGGTCACACACATTGCAGTATAGAAAACCCACCAAGGTGAGGGCTACGTCCCCCATACTTGTCCTACTTATATATGCCAACTGTGAGATCACACTAGCATGGAAAAGGCAAATTTCCTAATGCTGACTGTCAGTCTCCTGCTTTGGACACAATAGAAGAGTCTTCATGTGTTCTGTTCAAGCAGCTTTATTTTATACAAACACATCACAGTAGAAGTTAACTGGCTTTAACTTAAGTAACTTAATATACAGACTAACCGCTGCAATCATATATGCTTACTCTCTGGCTGAACTCTCAAAATAGCACTAGGAATGGCACGTGCCTGACATTTATACATGCAAGGTACGTCTTTGACACACATTTTAAATACACGGAACACACCACATGTGCTCTGATCTACATCCTCCCTCTTGAAAAAACAAAACATGCATGTTATAAATCTGTTTGACATGCAGATATCACACACAGTTCTCTATCATACATTTACACAAGATAAGGTACATATATACACAGTTGAGTCCATGTTGCAGCATATTTCACACTGAGCCTGGATACTCATCCATATCGTGCAACATAAAACTGGGAATTGGGCTTAGCAATTGGAACTGTCTCTTTAAAATGTTCGATCTTAGAATTGTTTGGACCATCTTCATGAATGGAATCAGAGGTAGGACCACACACTGGAAGGGGAACAACATTTGGTTCACTCTGAGATCTAGAGTCTGTGTCACTAGAACAATGTTGTGATGATGATTCTGGTGCAGGAAATAGATGCCTGCAATTTCTCCTGTACTCCATACCCTCTGATTCTACAAGATAGGATCTCGGCTTGGCACATATTCCAGTAACTTGACCAATCTGGTTGAAACCTTTCACTGTTTGTATACTCACTTGTTTCTCCTTCCATCAACAGACAAAGAAATCTACTTGAGTTATCATAAGTGGACTTCTGGATTGAAAGCTTCTTGAGTAGTTGAGCCCTTATGGTTCTATTGTTGTTAGCTTTAGGCCTCAGTAAACTGGAACTAATAGGCAGCTTTATTCTGGTTTGCCTGGAAAGAAGTCTTTGAGCAGGTAAGCCAAGAATATCTTTATGGGGTAGGTTTCTGAGATTAAGTACATTCAAAAAGACTTCTGCATTGTCACACTTTGACCTTTCAAGCAGGGGCAGCCCATGCTATTGGACTGCCGGACTGCAGCCCCCTCAACAAAAGAAGTAAAAAGAAATTAAAAAAAAAAGAAAACAAAAAAATTAAAAATTCGCGGACTTCGCGCATGCACACTAGTCCAGACTACTGCGAGTCTACTGCGCATGCTCCAGGCAGTCCGGCAGTCCAGGTAGGGAAACATGAGGAGATGTCTGTGCACTTTTAAAGTGCACAGACTCGCTGGGAAAAGGCGTCGGGGCCGGTCTGCAACACCAGCAGTCAGTCTCTCTCGTCAGGAAGGGTTTGGATCGCGGGAATCTCGCGGGTCTTTGGATTATTGCGCGGGCACATTTGGATTACGTTATGGAGAATGGGCAGCAAGGACAGGAAAGTGTGTTAATTAGTACTGTTTAGAATGGTAGGGAAGTGTGTGAATTTATGCCTATTTGAATGTATGATGGAGTGGGACTGGTAGGGAAGTGTGTGAATGAAGTTATTCATGTGTGTGTGTGTGTGTGTGTGTGTGTGTGTGTGTGTGTGTGTGAAAATGCCCCAGGTGCTCATGGTGGTGTGGTAGGGAATACCTCAGGCTTGAACCCTGTATGCAGGTGTTAAAGACTTGAGTTCCCTACCCACCACCATTTGTAAAAAAATTGCAGATTTTTGCCTCATATTTGATCTGATCTGTTCCTCATAATATCTGTGGTTTGTAAATGTTGCAATGCTTGATATTTGATGGTGTAGTAGTAGCATTGTTGCCTCACAGCTGCAGGTTCTCAGGTTTGATTCTTGGCTGGGGTTCCTTCTTTGTTGGGTCGTTTGCTTGATATTTGATGTTGTAGTAGTAGCAGTGTTGGGGTTCCTTCTTTGTGGGGTCTGTTTGCTTGATATTTGATGGTGTAGTAGTAGCATTGTTGCCTCACAGCTGCAGGTTCTCAGGTTTGATTCTTGGCTGGGGTTCCTTCTTTGTTGGGTCGTTTGCTTGATATTTGATGTTGTAGTAGTAGCAGTGTTGGGGGTTCCTTCTTTGTGGGGTCTGTTTGCTTGATATTTGATGGTGTAGTAGTAGCATTGTTGCCTCACAGCTGCAGGTTCTCAGGTTTGATTCTTGGCTGGGGTTCCTTCTTTGTGGGGTCTGTATCTTCTCCCTGTGTTTGTGTGGGTTTGCTTTTGTGTCCTCCCATGTTACAAAGCCATGTCTGCATTATTTCTTCCTGGGCCTCTGCTGAAAATTGTTTTTTTGTTCCAAGTCAGACTGTCCTGATTAACAAATGTTAAATAAAATTGACAGGCATTTGAATTTCAGACTTCAGGTTTCTGAATGTTTAATTTCTTACATATTTGATGGTGCAGTGGCAGTATTGTTGCCTCATAGCTACAGGATTTGTGGTTTGATTCTTGGCTGTGGTGCCTTCTTTGTGGACTCTCCATCTTATCTCTGTGTTTGTGTGGATTTGCTCTGGTATCCTGCCATTTTACAAAGATGTGTCTACAGTATTTCTTCCTGGGCCTCTGCTGAAAATTGTTTTTGTTCCATCAGAAGTAAAACTGACAGGCATTTGAATTTCAGACTTCATAGTCTTCAGAAAATACATAGTAAAACAACTTTTTATTCTAGCAATAAATATATAGTAACACAACCTTTTATTATAGCAATTTTTTTAAGTTTATAAGATGACTATTTGAAAATTTTCCTTATTTTTGGGACTGTAATACCCTGTTAGTGGCTTTGTCCAGGTTGTTTGTGCTAAGGTTGACAGCTATGGCAAGAACTGAATTCACTGAATATGTTTGAGGGCTGTATTCCCTCATTACTGGGTTTGTCCAGGTGTTTTGTGCTAAGAGGTTGACAGCTATGGTGAGACCTGAATTAATTAAATGATAGCCATTTAAGTTTCAGTCTTCCTCTCATTCACAAAGCAGCTGATTTGGCGTAGTGGTATGTTGCTCTTGACTGTTTTGCACAGGGACCTTGTCTGTAAAATGTACGGTGGTAACACAGCATTTTTCTTTCACAAAGCAGGTGATTTGGCATAGTGGTATGTTCTGACTCTATTTTTTGCACAGGGACTTTGGCAGTAAAATGTATGGTGGTACTGTGGTAACACAGCATTTTATTCTAGCAGCTTTCCAAGATTATACAAGCAATGTTTAATGTGTCCCTGGTTTTTGCCCTTTTGACCCACCCCAATAAATTTGGCTTTTTCCAGACTTCTTGTGCTGCGAAGTTGAGATGCAGTTGAGTATTGAGCAGATTTTACAAGGAGCTGAGAGCTGCAGGGGAAGAGAAGTTTGGTGCTAATAGCACAACAGGCTGTGTGCTTGCTTTTGATGCAGAAGGTTGTTGGTTCTACTCCCATAAGGGGTGAATGCTGAAAGTTAAGATACTAATTATGAGCCTGTTATCAGTTTGCCATCCATTTCCTATTGCAATATTACTAGCTTATTTTTAATGTAATTTAGGCAATTTATTCCACAGGGGCATCAGACACTTTATTGTTCGATGAAACCATGAAATATAAAGGTGATTGCTAGCACCAACCTCTTCATTACAGATTTATTTAACGTGGAATTATTTAGATTACTTTTTACTACTTCAGAGATTGTGCATATTTACTGATAATGGTGGACTGTAGAATTGTGCATATTTACTGATAATAGTGGACTGTAGAAGTTTGAGTAGACTTTTATGATGGAAATGTTCTGAATTGGACAGTTTTGTTTCATTGTTTACTGGAAAAATGTTCAAAGCAATAGGAAGGTGTATCAAAGAGCACATGTATGTTTCATATGCAAGGGGCCTATGATTTGAAAACAGCCCAGAATTAATTTTTATCTGCCATGAGTAAAATGTATTTTCTTTGAATGTGGATTTTAATGTTGTTTCAGTGAATGTGAGTTTCAAGGGCAGAGAAGGTTTAATGCCAAGTTTGTTATGTCTTAGTGTTTGCGCTGTAAAATGCAAAAATAAAACTTTCAAATGAAGTTCAAATCATCATAGAAGTAAATCAGTATGCACATTAGTGTTTATGGTAAATGGAGTGAAATAGCAAATTAATGGATCATTGGAATGGCTGCAGGGAGGCTACATTTGACCAGTGTTTTGTGAGGGGGGAAGGGCAGCAAACTTAGACAGCCCCAGCTGAACCATACCTCCACCCTGTCCAGATTTTCAAAGAATGAATAGATGTTTTGCTTCTTATTTTTGATTTGTTCCTCATAAAAAATTGTGGTTTTCTGGCAAATCATTTAGGAATTAAGTCACTAAATAATGACACACCTAGTTTCAGACTTGATAACCTTCAGAAAAATGCATGCTAAAGTAAGACCTGTTCTATCAACTGCCCCAGTTTATAGAAGAGCATTTTTTAGTACTGTTTATATGTTCCCCCCAATATATTTGGCCTTGTCCAGATTTATGTCCCAGTTTATACAAGAGCATTTTTAGTACTGTTTATATGTCCCCCCAATATATCTGGCCTTGTCCAGATTTATTGCATTAACAGTTTGAGAGGTACATGCAAATAAATTGCTTTATAGAATTAGGCATACCCAAACCTCTGAACTGTCCCTGATTTTGACTCAAAATGTTGCTCTTCCCCTAATGATCCCTCCGCAAAATAGCAATTTTGTAAGAAAACATGGAGGGGTTATAATTAAGAAATAACTGTAATAATTAGATTACTTTTATTTCAGAAATGCATGTAGATTATTTTATTTTGTCAGCTGCTCAAGTTAGCAGTACTAATATTAAAGTGTCCCTTCTTTGACAGGTTCCCAGCTGTATTGTGTTGCTATTTTATATTTTTACATCACATTTTTGGTCCATTTTTCATAAAATTGTGTTTTTTTGGCAAATTAGTGACAAATAATTAAAGAGTGAAGTTAGAAAATAATGACAGACATTTGAGTTTCAGATTTCATACCATTCAGAAAATTCATACTAATGCAAGACCTCTATTAGCTTTCTAAGGTTATAAGAGCGATATTTTAAAAATTGTCCTTATTTTTGGGCCTTTGTCCCATTTCTTTGTATGGCTTTGTCCAGATTTCTTGCTGTGAGGTTGATAGGTGTCAGGGCCATCACAAGTCAGCCAGAGACATTTCAAACTGTCACATACTTGTTACACCCCATTCCCCCATGTAGTGACTCTGGATGTGTCGAAGCAAGGCAAGGAGTAGTTATGCAGTGTAAATGTGCAGAGAATCCCACCCATCCAAGGTAGACACAAGTACTAGAGTGGCTTTTCATCTGTCCTTGATTTTTGCAGAATTGTCTGGTTTCTGTCATATTTTTTGTACTGTTGCTTATTATGCTTATATGCTTATTACTCAAAGTGCCTGTTGCTCTGTGTTTAAGTAGCAATACTTTAATGACCATCAGGTAAGCTTGGCTGAGATTGCAAGATGCAAGTAAGCTTTAATAAGCATACTGTTAAAGAATTGCCAACATTGAAAGCCTTTCTGTTGCCATGTAGAGAATACTTAACTAGATAATGTATAAGCCTTGGGTATTGAAATGCATATGCCAGTATTTGTAATAAAGGACAGAATTACATTATTTTAAGAGTCTCATTACACTTGGAGACTTGCAGACATCTCTGCAGGCTTTAACCATAAACCGAATGCCAATCGCGTGGTCTATAACCTGTACAGTAATCCTTTAAGCAATGTATCTTGAGCTTATTTCTTGTTTGCTTTTCATTTTTTTACTTTGATCATGTTTTCCCCATGAAACAAGTAGATGTCAGGCAGCAGGTCTTTTTTTGGATAAGGAACATTTTTACAAGTGGGGGCATCAGAGATTTCTACTTTCAGCATGTTACTTGTTACTTTAATAAAGCTGAATATAAATTATAATTAGAACTGCAGTGCAAGAAGTGGTTTGAGTTGAGTGCTGCTTGTTTTTCTTATACTTGATTTTGACTGACATTCCATTAATGCATTTTAAAAAAAAGTAATTTATTTTTTCATGCCTCACAACCTTTTTTGTTTCCATCTAGATATTAAGCTGTCATGCAGCCAATGCATTGAAATATTTTTATTCTTCTACACTTCATTTTGTCTTGATTGGACTCTCATGACAACTGCTTGGCACCCAGTGCAGTATATTTAGTTTTTGTGGTTTGCTACTACAGGTGTTTGTGTGTGTGGTAGGGGAATACCTCAGGCTTGAACCCTGTACCTTGTATGCAGGTGTTAAAGACCTTAATTCCCTACCCACCACCATTTGTGAAAAAAACTGCAGATTTTTGCCTCATGTTTGATCTGATCTGTTCCTCATAATATCTGTGGTTTGTAAATGTTGCAATGCTTGATATTTGATGGGGCAGTTGTAGCATTGTTGTCTCACAGCTGCAGGTTCTCAGGTTTGCTTCTTGGCTGGGGTGCCTTCTTTGTGGGGTCTTTATCTTCTCCCTGTGTTTGTGTGGGTTTGCTTTTGTGTCCTCCCATATTACAAAGACATGCCTGCATTATTTCTTCCTGGGCCTCTGAATTTTTTTTTTTTGTTCCAAGTCAGACTGTCCTGATTAACAAATGTTAAATAAAATTGACAGGCATTTGAATTTCAGACTTCAGGTTTCTGAATGTTTAAGTCCTTGCATATTTGATGGTGCAGTGGTAGTATTGTTGTCTCACAGCTATAGGTTTTCTGGTTTGATTCTTGGCTGGGGTGCCTTCTGTGTGGAGTCTGCATCTCCTCCCTGTGTTTGTGTGGATTTGCTATGGTGCCCTGTCATTTTACAAAGATGTGTCTGCAGTATTTCTCGATGGGTCTCTAATGAAAATTGTTTTTATTCTGTCAGCAGTAAAATTGACAGGCATTTGAATTTCAGACTTCATGTTCTTCAGAAAATACATAGTAACACAACCGTAACACAACCTTTTATTCTAGCAATTTTCTAAGTTTATAAGATGAATATTTGAAATTTGTCCCTATTTTTGGGACTGTATTCCCTCATTATTGGCTTTGTCCAGGTTTTTTGTGCTAAGGTTGACAGCTATGGCAAGAACTGAATTCACTGAATGTTTGAGGGCTGTATTGCCTCATTACTGGGTTTGTCCAGGTGTTTTGTACTAAGAGGTTGACAGCTATGGTGAGAACTGAATTCACTAAATGATAGCCATTTAAGTTTCAGTCTTCCTCTTTTACAAAGCAGCTGATTTGGCATAGTGGTATGTTGCTCTGTTTTGCACAGGGAGCTTGGCAGCAAAATGTATGGTTCTAGCAACTTTCCAAGATTATACAAGCAATGTTTGTGTCCTTGGTTTTTGGGCTTTTGACACTTAATAGGAAAACCACTTTATGAAAAACAGCAGAGCTTTCGGATACAATCCTTCATCAATACTAATACATACAAGGATAGTCAATGTTAAAATACAGGTCCAAAACATTCACATGACCAGCAGCCCAAATAATCATGTGACATGACAAAATCCATATAACATAACGAAGTTAAAATTCAAAACATAATAAATGCTAAATTAACAGTATAAAGCACATATAATAAAACACATAAGTTAAAATATATATTAAAAACATATATTGAGGACATGAAAATATAAAATATAGAGTAATCACAGCCTAGTTCTACTCAACCTAACCAAAACTGGTTTGAGGCTGACCAATACTGTTCAAGCCAGGTGCTGAATCACTTGCCAGTCTCAAAATCCACTCATATTCTTTATTTTCCAGGTGGTTATTCATATCTCCACCTCTAAGCGTAGGCTGGACTGAGTCAATAGCCCTAAATTTAAAGAAATGCTGTTGCCCAAACTCAGCTACGTGCTTATACAATGCATTTCTTTCACAGCACTTCCTAATCTCGGACTTGTGTTCAATGATGCGTTCTCTTAACTTACGGGTAATTTTGCCTACATAAAAAGAATGACAGGCAACACACATAGCTCCTCCTCTTTCTGGTTGGCCACACCCCTTCCCCTTGACCCCACCCATTCAGCTGTCTCCTGCAGCCCCCCTTTGATTTGAAGTCACCAGCTGCCACTGCTTTCAAGTAATTGCTTTGCACTCTACGCTGCATGTTCAGCAAGACCATTTGACTGTAGATATTCAGGACTGCTAGTAGCAAGTACAAAGTCCCATTCTCTTGCAAATTTCTCAAACGACTGACTAGTAAATTCAGTACCATTGTCTGAGATAACTTTGTGTGGACTACCATGGACTGAGAAATGACATTTCAACTTAGTAATAACACCAGTGGATGTTAGGTTAGGTACTAAGTCAATCACTAACCAGTTGGAATAAGTCTACCAGTACTAGGTAGTGTTGATTGTTCCACTCAAAGATATCAGTGGCTACTGTTGACCAAGTTAGTTCAGGAACCTGACTTAGTTGAAGTGGTTCTCTTTGCAAATGTGGTCTAGTATTATTGCATCCTGGAAAAAATAAATAACTTTATCAATGTTTTTCAGTAATGACAGCCAAACTACTAATTCTCTTGCTCGTCTCTTAGTGGATGCGGAACCTGGGTGACCACAATGCAAAATCTGGATATATTCTTGTTGTAAGGAAGCAGGAACAACAGTTTTAGGACCTCTGAAAATAATGCCATCTTCCATCAACATTTCATCTCTCTGTAAGGAAAATAGCTTTGCAGTTCAGGTGGTACACTAGATTGCCTTGAAGGCCATCCAGCATTAATGTAGTGATTGAGCTTTTGCAAAACTGGATCAGTCTTTGTCTGATCTCTTAACTCATCAAGCCTAGTGGTAGAAAAATTACACACTCCCATCAAGTCAAAGTCAAAATTCTCTGTGTCAAGCTGTTCTGTCATATTTCTGGGCAATCTGGATAAGGTATCAGTCAGATAGAGCAGTTTGCTTTTTGTATAGACCATTTTGAAGTTGTACTTTTGTAATTTGAGCATCTTTCTTTGTAATATTGCTGGAGCTAAATGCATAGGCTTCTTTAGAATAGTAACCAGTGGCTGGTGGTTAGTTTCAATCTGAATAGCTCGACCATAAATATAATCATGAAACATGGAGTTCTTTCTCAATTTGAGAATAATGCATCTCACTTTGGGTAAGCGTTCTAGATGTATAGGCTACTTGGTCTGCCCTCTTCAAGTATAAATGTACCAAGACTGAATTTTGAAGCATCACAGGAAAGTGTGTGACTGGTTTATTCACGTCATAGTATCTTAATGTAGGTGGGGGTGGCAAGTTTCTTCTTAAGGTCTTCAAATGACTTCTGGTGATATTCTAACCATGACCATGCAATATTTTTGTGCATTAGCTCTTGTAAAGGAGCTGCCAACTCTCTTTAGGCTGGTATAAACTTGCCTAAATAGCTGACCATGCCTAGGAAATGCTGTAGAACTTGATATTGTCTGATGCTGACATTTGAAGGATAGCTGCTTGGTTGGTTGGGTCTGGTCTCTAGCCAGTACTGGTAAATAAATGACCTACATATGTAAATTCTGGTAGCCTGAATTTGCACTTCTGTGTATTGAGGTTCAAGTTTACTTCAGGTGCTCTGTCTTGAACTTTCTTTTGGTTTCTGTCATGTTCTTCTTCACCATTGCCTCCAACCAATAAATCATGTACTATTATGGCACAAGGACAATACCCAAAAATTTGCTCCATTGCACACTAGAAGACTTTACTTAGGTTCATAGGTGTGCACTAGGCTAATGGCCCTGGCTGGAGCCCTTACATGCCTAACCCATAGAAGTGCCATGGTATCGTGCTTGCAGAATTTATCCTAAATGGTATCCTTAGGAATCTGTATATGCCAAATGGGGCACCATAAGTGGTTTGTAATGAGGATTTGCAATCAAGCATCACTTGCCAAAATTAACTTTTCCATCCAAGACAGAAAAGACAATGGCATTCGGTATTACAGCTGTGACCTCTTCGACTGTGTGCATCGGCCGATACTGTCTCTTAAATGCTTTGTTCAAATCTCTTGGGTCAGTTCATACTCAGATTTCGTCTGAGCTTTTTTTGTGAGCTACCACCACTCTGATCTACACTGACCAAGTAACTCACTGCCCTGTGAAAAACGTTCACTGATGTGAATGTTTGATGATTTATGCTCGTTGAATGGCCATTCGCTGAAGTTGGATTTAAGCAAACTAATATAACCCCTTCATTTAATGCATCCAAACAGATTAATTTCACGATCCTGCACCTTGATACTTATATTAAAAAAAGTAATTTTATTACTATACAAATGAGTAAATTCCCTCTGCGTGAAGTTCCTTTCATGGAAATTTCTGTTATTGATAGCAGTATGTTCAGATTGCAAAATCTCAGAAATGCAAATAATGACTTGTACTCCTCCTCCCACACACACTTGATTTTTTTTTCACAGTGAATATTTGCCACTGAAAACCATTCCTACTTCCCTGCTAAATAATATTTTACCAGTTTTTTTTCCACACTAGTCTGTTTAGCTGCTAGTATTCCACCCTAATTACTCCCACAAAAGTTTCACTTGGTATAGCTGTTATATAGGTAAGCCAGCAGCATTGTTTTGCTTTAAGCTGTCACCAATTCATCTTGTGAATAACATATTATGTATATAATAAGTGTATAATGTGTACAGAATGGGAATGTTACCTGCCTGTTGCATGATGTAACCCAGACCCCCCCCCACACACACAGGGCTGGCCTTTGTTCAACTGGTGCCCTAGGCAAAACGGCTCCATGGCACACCCTTACAACACCTGGTGCCCTCATCCTGGTCTATCTACACAATCCAGATTACTTTTTTCCTTTGTTTTTCTGACAGTTTGTGTTACTCTTAAGTTTTTCCTCTATTCATTCAACATATTTTAAAGAAACAATTTCTTTACTATAAAAAAATAAACAAATGCTGGAAAAGCAACCCTGCTAGAACAGTACCCTTAGCGGCAGCCTAGTTGGTCTATGCCTAAGGCCAGCTAAGTCCTCCCAATTCTAAGCAGAGGCTTTCATCACGTTCCTATTCTCCAGTGAAGGTCTTTGGTTGGATGTGCAGCCCTAAGACTTGCATCCATCTTGTTTTCTCACAAAGGTGAGATGACACGTCATCAAGCTATCACTCCACTTCTTGTTTTGCTTATGTAACATTTGAGCCACTAACTAAACCTAAGTCAACTTGTCTGTAGTTATGGCTCCATCTCTACTCCATGCATCAAGTAGCAAATGAGGTAATATACCAGAAATACTCCTGTCAACAAAACTGATTAAAATTCTGTCTCCTTTAAGAGTGAGGAGGAGGTACTAGAGTACTTGGCACATTATATATTGACTTGAGTTTTAATAGAAGCAACAAAAACAGTTGCCAAGTGTTAAAGGTATGGGGCCTAGGAGTATATTTGGACTGAATGGGGGTGAATGATGCAGTCATTGGTATGGTAGGGTCATGTGGGTATAAACAAATATTGTATGCCTTTTTGTGTTATATGTGCATCCATGCACAACCTGCACTCATTTTCTCAGATGTTCAGTTTTTTCAAGAGTGTATGCAATTTTGCCTCATAGTTTTTGGTATGTTTCTCATAATTGTGGTTTTCTGACAAATCATTAAGGATTGAAGTCACTAAACAATAAGATACTTGAGGTTTAGACTTCATATCCTTCAGAAAATACATGCTAATGCAAATCCTATTATTCTAATAAATGTCAGTTTATAGGAGCAGCAATATTTAAAATCATCCCTGATTCACATCTTTTGTCCCACCATTATTGTTTGCTTTTACCAAAATTCTTTGCAAAGAGATTGACAGATGTCTCTCAGAAGACCTACATAATCCATTGCAGGAAATAAAATCACACAGAAGAAATAGCCAGACAAATATGCCCTTATTGGTGATAAACTCAGCTGGGACAGCACAGCAAGGCAATGCATAGCTTTGTGGCTTAACAGCAAGAGGTCCTCTGGTTTGGTTATCAGTTGCTGTGCCTTTTGTGTAGGGTCTACAAGTCCCTCCTGTGTTTCTGTTTTTTTCCCTTATCCTGTGGTTCCCTTCCATATTCCAAAGATGGGCAATAGGCTGAGTAGTGACTTTTAAACTGATCATAAGTGTGTGTGTTTGTGTGTGTGTGTGTGTGTGTGTGTGTGTGTGTGTGTGTGTGTGTGTGTGTGTGTGTGTGTGTGTGTGTGTGTGTGTGTGTGTGTGTGTGTGATATGGAAGAAAGACCTGGCAGTCTACTTCTTTTCCCCTTTTACCTGGTAACTTCATGGATGGTGGTGGAGTTTTGTGAGAATGCTGAAGGGATTCAGCTACAAAATGTTAAGCATGGATGGATGGAAATCCAGATGAAATGACTGACTTCAGCAGTGACCTCTCCAGGAAGATCCACTATTATGGTAAGTGCCATGTGCCATACACAGCTGTAGCTTATTCTTGTTCAGTGCTGACCAAGACGTTTAAACTCTTATTTTGGGAGGATATTGTGGTGTGTATGTATAAATGCCACTTTTATTCAGATAAGTATCTTGAAACATGTATTATATGTTTTTAACTGATTTAGGTAGAATTAACTACTAGAGAAAAGGGCTAAATCTGTACCAGGAATGTAAATCCTAAATGTGTTTTTATGAATAACCACTTCATTGTTTACATCATGTCCAGAAGGTGACATTTTCAGAACATTTTTCCGTTTCACTTACTAATCAATTTAGTCAAAAAGAAAGTAGCAAGGGCAATATTTTTCCCCATATATTATTTCTGTTATGCCCTACCTCTCAACTGTCCAGATTTTTTCAGAATGTCCAGATTTTTGTTTCATATTCTTGGTCTGTTCCTCATAAAATGTGTGGTTTTCTGACAAATCACTGAAATGATCTGAGGAATGAAGTCATTAAATAATGACATATAACTGAGTATTAAACTTCAAGTTATTCATAAAATGTATGTTAAAACAAACCCTATTACTCTAGAAACTTAAGTTTATAAGAGTAACATTTAAAATATGTCCTTATTTTTTAGGACTTTGTCCAAATTTCTGGCACTCAGAGGTTGAGAAGTATGGTTATGCCCCATATTATCTGGTAAGTTCAGGTGCAGAAAGTTTTGAATAAGCAACTGATATCAGAATGATCTAGCAAGAAACTCAGCATTTATAAATAATACAAAGGAAGTCAGACCGTAAAGTATCACTGAGAGAAGTCCTTTAACATAACTGAAAAATAAAGAAAATCAGGCCTCAGGGACTTGACAACACAGTTACTTTTATGTAAAATCTGCAGTTATTTCATGTTTCGACACAAAGACAATGAGGATTTATGAAAAGGACAGCCTGCAAGAATATTGCTTTGTAGTGGCGTCAGCATTACTTCTCTGCTTTACACCCTTGGGATAAACCAGATCTGCAAACCACACTGGTGCCCATTAAAGAAGTAACACAGAAAACAAGAAGCTGATTCTCTGGAGTAAGTATATGAGAATGCAAGATATGTTGAGCTGTATCAAGAAGAAATGCCCTCAGTCTGTTGTCTTACATTACCAAGTATGGATAGTCATATTTATATAGTAAGACGCCATCACATCACAGTGAATATCAGCATCGGAGAAGATAGAAGAGTTCTTTTATTTGCTTCAAAAATTCAGTTTATGAGGCACCAATGCAAACAGTTAGAGGTTAGCACTCATCAGGTTTAATGGTTTCTGTGTCAAAAGATGGCTCATACAACTCTTGCAAAGCAGAAGAAGAAAAAAATGAGCTTTCCTAAAATGTAGTGCAGGATATGCTTTGTAAATATATCATCAAGTCTTTAGAACATTACAAGTGGTGCAGTAGATGAACATTAGACATTCTTCGGGGTATTCTGTTTTGAAGTGCAGGCAGATAGACACATTATCATCATTTCGGCAAAAAGCGAATGCAATAAACTCTGTTGACAACAACAGAACTTGACAAAGTGCGCGCACACACACACACACACACACACACATATATATGTACTGTATATGTGGATACGGGTTCACTTTATAAGCTCAAAATCCTGAAATATCTAATTTCAGAATCACGAGCCCATAAAGTGGAAAGGCAAAAATATCAAGCACCCAAAAGTGCAAAATTCAAAACTGTGACTTCTGTACTACACACACACCACACACCTTCCTCCCCACAAACAAACACACAACCCAATCCTATGTACAAAAAGGGGGGCTATGCCCCCATGCACGCCCCATGTATATATATATATATATATATATATATAATATATATATATACTGTGTGCACACAGACTCTGTATGTGTGTATGTATATGTATATATATATATATATATATATATATATATATATATATATATATATATATATATATACACACACACACACACAACATGCCTTTGTGTGTTTGCTCTACTTACACAAAAATGACATAATCTTGATAGTTATAAATTAAGCCAAATGTTAAGTGAGTATGACATGCCTAAAATACTTTTTTACTAATTAGGGAAAAAAGTGATACCAGCTGAAATCACCTCTATAAATGATGCATATAATGGCAGGAAAATGTGTCAGCCAGAACTTTTAGAACCATCATGTCTACATTTTCTTTTCTCATGCTCTCTCTCTCTGAAAGCCTTTTCATGTATGTCTATTGTCTGGACTTCACACCAGAATTTCCTTTATTAACAAACCACAATAGCCCATAGTCTGTCATGGATTCTTCAATAGCTACCTTTTCTGCTCTGACATTGTTTCTTCAATAATTACATCTTTTTGTCAAGTTTCATATTTGGAGAGAAAGCATTTAACACCTCACTGAGTTGTGTTATTCAGTTGATCTTGACTGAATTACTAAATTCTGGTAACATAATCTCTGACAAGGTTTTGGGAGGGGTGTCTGGAGTGTGTAAATTAAAGAAAGAGTTGTGATGAATATCAAAGACACAAATTAAAAATATAGGTTAATTGAACTTACAGTAGAAGTCATCTTATGTATATCATATATTGGAGAGCCACATATTCTATGCATCTGCTGTTTTGGGGACTGTATTTTATAACGCTTTACATTTTAGCATTTTAAGTTTCAGAAATTTCTTAGGCTATGAAAAGAAGAGTTTAATTATCTTTTGTGGAAAAGAACTCAGAAATAAAGATAGACATAAGTCAACAAGCATCTTTCTTCACAGGAATGATAACAAATATGTATCAGCCATTTTCCTAGACCTCTCAAATGCATTTGATATGTTCTCCCACTCCATTCTACTAGACTCACTAACATCATTATCCTTCACCTCCTGTACTATAGCCTGGTTCAGAAGCTACCTATCTAACAGGCAACAATCAGTCCATTGGAAAGGAACTCTGTCTACACAACTTCCAGCCACCATAGAAGTCCCACAGGGCTCTATACTGGGCCCGCTATTGTTCTCTGTTTTTACAAATAACCTCAATAGCTCTGCACAACATGCCACACTCATACAATATGTGGATGATTCAACCCTGATCTGCTCCAGCTCATCTCCCACCATCCTACATACACTCATTCAAGATACCTTTAACTCAGTATAAAAATGTATATCAGATATCCGACTAATTCTAAATCCCAAAAAGACAAAACTGCTGATATTTACCCCTAATAGATAAAAAAAAAAAAACTCTCCTTTACCATAACATCTAAGGATGGCACCACCATCTCCCCTTCTAACCACACCAAACTTCTGGGCATTGAAATAGATAATCTCTACTTTGATGTTCACATCTCGTATACCATAAAACTAGTACAGAAAAAGCTAGGCTCCCTACACAGGCATAAGTCCTTTCACTCACAAAAAGCAAAAGTCACTCTTGCACAAAGCTACCTCCTCTCAACTCTACGCAACACCTGTCTTTACCCAAATCAGACAATGTGACCTAGACAAAATAGAATTATACTACAATAAAATAGCCAAGTTTGCTACTAACTCTACCTATAGAACCCATCGCTGTACTGCACTAAAAAACTAAAATGGCTTGAGCTACCACAGCTACTTAACTATCGCCAGCTGGGCACAGCCTATAATATTCTCAGATATCCTGAAACCCTCATTATCCAGCCTAAATACTGTCTATACTGCAAACCAGTACCTAAGATCTAGTGAAAAATCTCTACCCTCCAACACCAAGGCTAACAATAGTGAAGGGAAAGTGCTGTACTCCCACACTGTTCCAGAAACTGGAACTCTTTTCCACTCTCTGTGTCCACTGCTCCCTCCACATCCATGTTCAAAAGCTCCCTCAAATTGCATCTTCTTAGTACCTGGTTATACCCTTATATCACATAACCCTACCCCCACTGCTATTAACTCCCCAAACTCCTCTCTGATCACATGCTGGATCTCTGATCCCCTGTAGGCTTGATCATCTGAAAGGGTACTTTTAACTGTAGAGTCTTACTGAATATATTTTCTTCTCTTACCAATGTACAACTGACATTGTCTTTTTACCTGTGTTCTATATCGTCTTTTACCTGGAGTGTTTTATTAATTTCTTGTTGTATTACTGTGTTCAGCATACATGATGTAACCTGCTTTGTGTATTATGCTGGATGTACTGTATTTGTATAACTTGATGCCGGAGCTTTTCTCCCCGGGCATCCGCTGAAAATGGACCTGGTCCAGTCCGAATTTTCTAGTTAACAAATGTAAAATAAATTATATAAGGCAACTGTCAAATCAGGGAATGCTGAATAGTTAACTGTTGTGTATGAGATGTGCTTTGGGTTAAGGGGAGTGACTTTTAATACTTTGGGTTAAGGGGAGTGACTTTTAATACTTTGACTTTTGAAAATGCAAAGAGTCTTGGTACTGTGTGTGTGTGTGTGTGTGTGTGTGTGTGTGTGTGTGTGTGTGTGTGTGTGTGTGTGTGTGTGTGTGTGTGTGTGTGAATTAAACTAAGGGGCAAACCCCCCAAACACTTAGCTCGTGTCTGCTAACCATAACTCCAAACCTGATCCTGCCGATAACCCAAGTTCTACACACTATGTTTTAATACCCCTGTTCAGACTGATTTCAGATTTTAACTGATTGCAAAAGAAAAGTAATGGCTTTTTTTTTTTTTTTTTCAGTGTGGTGAATTTTGAGTTGAAGATGTGACTGAATGAGCCTAAATGATTCTGCAATATGAGATTTGCAAATACACCCACACAGACATATATAATGGACAGATATAGATATATATGTATATGTGTTTATATATAGGTTTACTGTTAAATGTCCAAAGTGCCTATGGTCAACTGGCATGTGGTCAAAAGACACTTTTCAATGGGCAGAATGCTGAACCAAAATACATCAACTACACTACAGCGAATGGGCAGTGTAGTTCGACTATCTGAGTTTGGCATTGTGAACTGAGAAAATGGTTCAGTGAGGAACAGGAAATTAACCAATTTCCACACTGTAGTGCGATCTCAGAGTTGGTATATTTAATTTGCAGGAGGTTTGGGGAGTGCAGGGTGGGTGTAGCCCACCCTGTAAAATAATACAAATAAAGTACTGTTGACCCTAGAGGATAACAGCATGTTAAGGTGCATAACATGAGTGACCGATGTCACTTCCTGCTGTGTTGAATACATCCAACTATGGATGTTGATGTATTCATTTTCACCATGGCCGCTGTTTTGAAGTTCCAAATGGTTCAACCCAAAAGTTCCATTTTGGGTCAACCATTGTGACTGGTTGAATGCAGTTTCGGAATTTCTCACACACACACACACACACACACACACACACACACAAAATTATACTAGCTTACATCAACATTTTTGTTTGTTGATGTCCCAAATGGACACCAGTATATGTCAATAATGTAAATGTCAGTGCACAACTATGTATGTTCTGAGAAACTACTTCTGCTCATATGAAACTTAAACCAAACAAAATTTGTAAAAAAAAATCATGGAGGGCACACCCTCTGCATACCCACACCCCCTGCTAATTATATATTTCAACTCTAAGATCACACAAAATCAGGGAAAGGGAATATTCCCACACCCCAAGAATTATGTGGTCTTGCACATCAGTCGACCATCTCTTTAGTCACGTATACAGACTCACAAGGGTCCATTCTGGGACACTTTCTATTTTCCATATTCATTAATGATCTCCACAGCATATGCCAAGTTGCAACTGTTATACAATATGCTGACAACTCATTAGTCTGCTCAGCCAGTGACCCACACAAACTCCTTTCCATTACCCAGAAAGTCTTCCAAATTACAGAAACCTGGTTTCTTAACAAAAAACTATTACTTAATCCCAGAAAGACTAAACTGTTGCTATTTAAACCAAACAAATCCATTTCAATGCCCAACACATTCAATATTGTGTGCAGAGATCGGACTATCATCTGTCCAGACACTCATACTAAACTGCTAGGAGTGACTGTTGACAACAACCTCAATTTTGATCTACATATAAATCAAACTATTAAAAACATTCACAAAAAACTGGGCAGTCTTTATAAAAACAAACTATTTCTAACCCAACCTGCTAGAATAACCGTAGTTCAAACCCACCACCTCTTCACACTATTCTACACTGCTCCCATCTTCACCAACTTACCCAAAACTGAAATGGCCAAGCTTAACATCTGCTACAGTCAAATTGCCAAATTTGCTACTGGTGCCCCCTACAATGCCCACCATTGTCATTCTCTAAATCAGCTTAACTGGCTTAAATTCCCAAATCTCCTCTCATTGCATCAGCTTTCTTTTGCCCATAAACTTCTACTACTTCCTGAAAACCCCCCAGCAATATCTAATCTATTTAAACTACAAACTAATACCAGACAACTTCACTGTAGTGATAATAGATTAATCAAGGTGGCCAAAAGCAATAACACAGCAGGTGACTCCCTCTTCCCTAACTACATCAGTAAAATTTGGAACTCATTACCTTCTGCTTTTACCTCAGCCAACTCAATTGTTACATTCAAAAAGCTACTAAAAGAACACCTAAAACTCACATACCTATGCCCTTGCTACCCACCAGGTTGACCCATATCATACACACCCTCTGACCCACTCTTATGCTCCATTTCACTTCTTTCCCTTAAAGAAGAATCATGACTCCTCCTTATAGTGTCTCTCCTGCAAACACGCACACCAACAGTCCACAATTATACACATTCCCACTTTAAACCCAACCACATCTCACAAAACTAACCCTAACATCCATTACCAACCCCCTGTTACTTACATTTTCCTCAATCAATGTTATTACTGGAAACCAGTACATTCTAAGTACTACTTTACTCTAATTTTAAACTATGGAATTTTGTTAAATCATGTGACTACCAGTGAATTTTGTACTTTATAACTTTAAAACTATGGAATCTTGTTAAATCATTTGTTTCCCATGAATACTTGCTTGCTATGTCGACATCTCATACTTGTTTGTTCATAATCTGTGGAGCTTTTCTCCCTGGGCCTCTGCTGAAAATGGACATGTATCCAGTCGGACTCTCCCAGTCAACAAATGTAAAATAAATAAAAATAAATAAATGTTGACCAAACACACGACTGAAGCATCTACACTCATATATCACACACACACACAATGTATATGCAAACCCTAAAAAAGCCTTGTGCACCTACACGTAACATAAAGATCCACCCAAAAAATAGCTCCAAGGCTAGAAAACTTTTAAAAAAGTATTGAATCCTCTGGGATATAAAATAAATTAATTTATTTTGAAACAACTTGGTTTCACTGCTAGCCAGATTTTCACTGGCAAACGCATTAACATCTGAACAGTAATTTATAAAGAACATTTCATATGTAAATTAAATCATCATGACTTTAGTCAGCCAACCAAAAAATGCATTTTGCCTAAGAAGAGTGTTTAATGTGCCATTTTTGACAAAAAGAAAAAAAAACAACCTGTCAAAGAACAAAAAATATAAATGTTAATTTAATCCCAGCCCAAAGAAAACGTGTTGATAATACATAATCATTTTTGTTTTATTTAAAATAAGTTTAATATGATTCTTACTTATGCTTGAATTACACATAATTGTGTCAATGCCCACAAAGTGAATCTGGCATTCTGATACATACTGATGCTGCACTCCATGATCGCCCTCCCAGTTTACTTTATGCTTATCCACCAATTCTTGTAATTCTGAAATTCCTTCAGAAAGCTGGCATGTTGAACAGTATAGTCATCTATTCTCTCTTCCCCTGTCCAACACATACTTTTATCTTCCCATAAACCTTCTGTGCATAAACTTTGCTACTATAAATGGAAAACATTTGTTTACTGGGCACATCACAATAATGTTAAGCCCTTTTCAGCTCCCATACATAACATCCTTAACTTTTTAGGGCTACTTTTTAAAGAAGGAGCTAGTTCTCGACATTTAACTCATTCCCTCCAGTACAGCTCCTGTGAGTGTGTACCTTTAACTCCCAGTGGGTGTGGCTTGAGTCTTAAAATTAAGTTATCACTTTACCAAGATGCCACTAACAGCAGTACTGAATTTTCACATTGGATTTCAGGTTATTCTTTTGCCTCTCATAAGCTCTGCAAAGCCTTTTTGTGAGGTACTCTTCTTTTAAGGCCTCCTTTTAAAGAACCTTCTCCCCATGGGACCTGAATTTGGTAATCTGGGCTCTTACCCAACCACCGTTTGAACGAGCAGCTTTGTGTGACCTTAAATATCTTTCTTGGAAGACAATATTTCTAGTAGCAGTTACTTCTGCGAGAAGAATTTCAGAGATCCAAGCTTTGTTTTTAAAACCACCTGACTTGATCTTTCACAAGGGTAGAGTCACATTGGGAACCAATGCTTCCTTTCTCCCTAAGGTGGTTCATAGGTTCATAGGTTAGTACTAAGCTAACTGCCCTTGCGAGCCATTTTAAGCCTAGCCAATTATCCCTTGTGAGACTCGAACCCTGCACCTTGTGTTTGTAAGGCAAACACTTTAACCATTAGGCCACCCTCCCAACCCCTATTAGAGTCTATTATCAATCAGCTCATTCATTTGCTAGTATTCTTTCCTAAATTTGCTAACAAGGGTGAATACGTGTTACATTTATTGGATGTTTGCAGACGATTATGTTTTTCCCTACATATAACAAAAAACATCAGGAAAACTGATCAATTACTTGTTTCATTTTTAGAAATAAAATTGGGCAAACCAGATGCCAAAGTAACTTTAGCCAGATGGCTGGCTGACTGTTTTTCTTTTATTTATAACAAATTGGGCATTACCTTATTGAAAGTGTTATGTGCTCATTCAATTAGAGGCATGACAACTTCTTCAGTGTTCCAATCTAGAGTGTCCACGGATGACATATGTGTGACAGCAACTTGGGTTACTCCCACATACCTTGTTACTCATTACAAATTGGATCTGGTCACCAAAGCTAGGGCATCATTGATACCCAGGAATGTCCTACCCTGAGTCTACCTGGGATTTGAGATTGTTCGAGACTCTGTCCTTTAGGCTAAGGACAGAATGAAAATTAACATCATCAGATAAAGAAGTTATGTACTCACCATAACATTCCATCTGTAGTGTTCATATTCATTCTTCTTCAGCTCCGTTCCCACCACCTTCAAAAACTCCCAGAAGAGCGAGTGGTTAAGGGATGCCACTTCCTTGATAATGAGCTCCGGATATAGTCTCTTCCCTCTATGACTGCAAATATTTCTTTCTGCTATTATTAGCCAACAAGATCTGAGATACATTATGGGCAATGGAGAAGCTCATGAGCTTTTTTGTTGCCACAAGCTTTTGAAACAGTCAAGTCGCATCCAAACCCGTAGGTTGAGGAAGAATGAAAATGGATAACACAGATGGAACGTTATGGTCAGTACATGCCGTCTTTTTTTTTTACAAGGTGATTAGCTATCAAGCTGATCTGAATTAGTAAATATATCTTTAAATGTGACAATAATATGTATTTATTCTTTTCAGTAAATATTTTAATTCATTGTATTCTGGCAGATACACTATTTGGAACACTGCTGTTTTGATTCATGATAAATTAATTAGATACACATACCTAATCTATTAACATGATTACAATTGCATTATTCAAGTCATTGTACTAACGCACTTCTTTGAAATATGATGAAACTCATATTTGTTTTTACTATACATACACACATACATGCATGCATACAAATATTTCAAACACTGGTGTAAATGCCCTTCTAGCCTGCCAGTGTAACAAAACCGTTCTCTCCTTAATATCCAAACTTTGTCAGAGATTTGGGATGCATGGCTAAGCCTAACCAGGCCCTTGTGGTTGTTAGCCTAGTAAACACCTATGAAGCTGTAAGTGTCCAGGATGTTCTTAAAATATTTAAACAAGTGCTAATTTGGTAGTGTATTCCATACATAAGCTGCTGTCTCAGAGAAGCTATTAGTACAAATCTCTTATAGAATCTTCTACATAGGTGGTCTAGTGATTCTGTTCTACTTTTTGATAACCCCAAACATTCCCAGAGGTAGTTATCTCTAAATGCCCTATGCACTTGAATAAGGTCTCCTCTTAAATATCTCTATGAGACACTGTATAAGGTCAGATATTTCAGTCTTTCGTAATAACTTAAATTTTCAAACCATGGATGCCGTTGGTATATTTCTGGTGTACTCTTCTCAATTTACTCCTGCTTGTTTTCTTACAAGGTTTCTATATTGCTATTCCATACTCAGGTTTGTCTGTATTGTAACTAACAAATAATGATGTCATAATTTCTGATTTCCTAGACTTTATAAATCTTTTTATACAACCTATGTTCTAAAATTATCATTAATCAATTGGTTGACATGATTAGAAAAAACTCAAAGCTGGATCTATCCATATACCCATGTCCTTCAATTAATCTACATTTTCATTCTCTGTGTTCTATATAAATTAATTCACCTTTCAGTTTATATCTGCCAAATCTCATATGCTTAGCTTTTGATGTATTTATCAGCATATTCTTTTATTGTGCCCAAATGGTTAATTTATACATCCCCTATCTATAACAAGTGTAACCAGTTTACTAGTTTCAAGTTATCTGTATACAGACTGTAGAACACCTGAGATGAAAAATGTAGATATAAAATATAGAATCAAAACAAGTATGGCTCTAGGACAGAGCCCTGTGGGACTCCTTCACTGTAACCAAGAATTTCTCCTGTCCAGTTGCTGCATATTTGTCATATATTTTTGTAAGCCGTGCAGCTATCCATCTTATCAAGAGTACATCAATACCTAGTTGTACTAATTTATTGATCAATGTTTTGTGTCTGACCCTGTCAAATGCTGACGTTAAATCTATATAAATTGCATCACAGCACAGTTTTTTATTCATAGCTGTTATATTGTTATAGAACATCATGTTCATGTAGTAATAGATCTATTTTCAACAAAGCTGGTGACTCTCTCTCTTCACAAACACAGCAGGTAAAAACTGGAATCAGCTTAGTTCTGAATTAGCAACCCTTGCTTCCACTTATCTATTTAAAAAACATCTTAAAGAATATCTTAAAACTCATTGGCTTTGTCCATGTGCTAACCCAGACAGATATCTTTTTCCCCCCTTCCTGCTCTTACCCCTATCCCTACTCCTCTAACCTATGCCTCCAAATCTAGTTATTACTCTTTTCTTCATAGTAAGAGAAAAAATATGAGGGCTTTTCTCTCCTATTTGGTATTGCTCATACCTACTATTGTGTTTAGTACAATTTTTTTAGTATAATTTTTAGTATAACTTTTATTGCTTAAAATTTTATTATTATAATTTTTCTTTTGACCAATGCTACCTCTGCATTATGATTTTCAATGTCTTTTATATATTGTTAACTTTGTCACTGTTTATGTTTGGAGCTTTTCTCCCCGGGCCTCTACTGAAAATGGACATGTATCCAGTTAGACTAGCCCGGTCAACAAATGTAAAATAAAAGTAATAAATAATAATAAATTTCAGAAAACACTGGTTGGAGCGCTAAAAAGTCCAGCAAGCCACCAAAAGCCTTAACACACTTTTATTAGCAAGATAAATACAGCGTTTTCGCTACCACAGTTGAGTAGCTTCCTCAGAGGCAAGAAACACAATAAAAAAGGCGCCAAGCCATTTAATACTATATATACCTCCAATCAATTAAGGTGTAGCAAAAAATGTGTGTAAGCCTACATCACTTCCCATAGTTTAAAACGACCATTCCATATAAGTAAATATTCAATTGAAATGGCTAAATAAACATCAAATAGGCATAATGGTGAATGCCAAAAATTATAAATGTAAACACATAAAACCCCCAGTTAACATTTCAGTAAAAGCACAACAGTTTCTAAGTCGAATACATTGATAATAGACAAAATCACTTGCTTTCCTTATAAAAGTGGGAACTTTTTTGGAAAAACCAAATCAATATAAGAGGAAGCTACTCAACTGTGGTAGTGAAAACGCTGTATTTATCTTGCTAATAAAAGTGCGTTAAGGCTTTTGGTGGCTTGCTGGACTTTTTAGCGCTCCAACCAGTGTTTTCTGAAGTTTGTTCCTGTCTTTTATTTTTTAACAAATAATAATAAATAATAAAAATGTGTGCTGGTATTTGGTTTCAAGTCCTAGTCTTTCCAATTCTGACAATAACTTAGCCAGTATAACCTTCTCCATTATTTCTCTACAACATGAATGTAGACTTAAGGGTTTGCCTTACTGCCCTTTTATTTACAGAGAGGTTTAATAAGTACATGTTTCCAACCTTGAGGAATCTCCCCATATTTATATGACCTAGTAAATAATAGATATAATGCTACTGTAAGTCCTTGTTGAAGTGTTCTCAGATCATTATTACTAATTCCGTCTATACCCTGTGCTCTGCTTGGATCTACTTTGTATAGTTCTTTCTCATTATAATCTAATATGATTTCTGTAGCTGAGGTTTACTGAATGTCACTAGAACAATTTATCACCCCCTTTGTGGACCCAAACTATTTTTCATAAGATTTTGCAAACAGATCTAAAATCTGCTGTGTATTAGAATAAATTTTAGAATCTCTGCACAGTTTATCAGTTTGAATGCTTTTACTCCTTCCACATCTTATGTAACTATAAAATGGTTGCCTATTATGTCCAATATTTTTATATAAACGGTCATAACATTTTACTTGATCTTGTCTCATGCTGTGCTTAATTTGTTTGTCTAGAATGTTTATTTCTATTTTCAACATTGTAGTTTGACTTTTTTCATTTCTTATATGTTTTGTCTCTTACCTTAATTGAGTATCTTGTTCTTATCGAAATGCATCCTTCTGAGGTTGTGTGTCTAGATCCTGATGTTAAACATTTTTTTGATGATTTTTGCATTCAAACAATTTATCTTTTAAACATTTCACATTCCTTCTACTTTTTCCACTGAATGCATAATTCCAGTTAGTTTTACTTAGTGACTGTTTGCTTCCATATAATATGTTATTAATCTTCTATGCATTAATTTATATTTCCATTTGGCAGAATTATCTAGCAGGAAATTAGCCTTTGTAACCCAATGATGAGCGGTAGTAAAACCTGACTGACATGAAGTAACTATAATTTCTTTAGGAACATACAGTGTCTAGAATGTTCCATTCCCTGGTAGTTTTTTTCTTACAATATGAAGCAATAATTTCCTTATTAATGTTGTTCACTCAATATTATTCCAATCTTTTTCTGGTAATTTTAAGTCCACAACCACTATTATTCTTCTCTGTTGGATTTCATGCAAGAAAAGTATGAATTCCTCTTGATCTTCAGCACTTGACTTTGGTGGTCTGTATACTCCAGCAGTTGTTGTATATTCCTGGATTGTCTTTATTTTCAGTTACACAATCTATAATATTGGAGTTATCAATGAACATGTACTAATCACAAGTGTCATAACTATCTTTAATCCCTATTACAACACCCACATTTTTTTTTACAATACCTGTTATAGTAAAAACATTTATACAGTGATAGAACTGCATCGCAGTCATTGTTCTTTAATAATGTTTCACAAACAATAATATCTATCTTGTGGGAACGTAACAGATTTTCCATTAAACACTTTATTGTTAATGCTCTTAGCATTAACAACCATCAAATATGCATCAAATGCTGCTATATGTGAACTTTTAAATTTTTGTCCTGACAAAAATCCTGCCTTGTTTTTGTCAAATATTGTAAAATATTTGCTGCAAAAATTCTCATGCCATCTTGTCTGAATACATGTCCCAAGAATTAGGCTTGGATGCTCTACACATTTCCATTTTTTGAAACACAACATTTTTTTCATGTAGGTATTTACCCCCCAAAAATATTTTCATTCACTGTGACCTGACTCTCCTTTCTATATGTAATTTGTGGAAAATATGTCCTAACAGCTAAAGAATCTATGCTGAGAGGGATGCAAGTTCCCTACTAACAGAGTATCCTTGCCAATGAGATCATTTCTATTGTCATGAATAAAAATAGATCCATACTTCCTTACATTAAGGTGTTCTAAGGCCTGCCTCACATCCTCTGTTTTTGCTCCTGGCATGCATGACGCTATTCAGTGTTCATTATCTTCTCTGCAGTTGTAAGTATTAGTTCCTCTAATAACTGAATCTCCAATTACAAGAATATATTTTCTAATTAGATCCGAAGATTCTTCAGCTTCTAATTCAGTGATATCTGCTCTGTCAGTTACAATGGAACTGGTTTTATTACCATTAGTGTTATTAATCTCACTGTTTTCATTGCTCATTACATTCGTAAGCATACCATTCTCATCCATCTGGCTTTCTACATCATCTGTCTGTCTTCTCTTTTCTCTTACAGTAATGTTCTTCAGTCCTTCTACATTCAGTTTTGATTTCTTCGTTTTCACCTGTCCCGTGCCTCTCTTTTTCTACCTTCTCTTTTGGAAAAATTGTCATTTTCTGTAGACTGAAGATTTTTTGATAGAAAAAAAATACCATTCCCTGTAATCTGAGTGTGACATAACAAAACAGTATCCATTTAGTATGTATTGTCTTTGCTTTATAGATATTTTTCAGTTTCCTTTTTCCTTGTTTGCTGTGAACTTCTTCCTTCCTTTATTTTTTATTTCCTTCTATACTCTCTGAATCCTTAGATTGCTCTATACTTTTATCTAGAATTCCAAAGTTATCAGTGGCATTATCTTGTTTCATAAGGTTGAGGGATCTTTACAGATAATAGAAACTTCCTTTCCTAAATGTACTCTCTCTGATCTTTGCTTAACATTATTTATCTCATCAGTTCAGCCATTAATATATGTAACAACAGTTCTCCAAGTCATGCCAATTGCACATGTGCAATCATTGTCAGTAAGCCTTAATTTACTACTAATAATGGTAAGCAAATTGGCCAACTTTTGACATGAGGAATACAGATAACCAGTCTTATCGGGTGTTACCTTTAAATATACATAACATTTATTACATTGTACAACATATCTGTGCTTTAGTTCATTAATGGCATACTCATTTAAGAAATTGATATTCAGCTGCAAATGAATAAAACATTCTAAAATAAAACAATAATTTAAATCATTTACCACAGAATTCCAAGAGAAGTTAAATCAACTTCAGTATGAAAAGTCACACAAACAATATACAACTAGATATAAAATTACAGTAAAGTTGTTTCTCTGATTGTGCAAGATGTTCAAGTCACACAAAAGCTGTAATTCCTTTGCATCACACACAAATGCACACACAAGCTTCTACTCAATCTAGACTGTATAAATCTCTCATTAAAACTTAAAATGTTGAATATACATTTCATTGTAATTGTAACGTCTCTAGCCATGCCAGCTGTTTAAATGTGTTGCACTCACTTGAATGGCTTGAAAATAGTCTGGGTTAGAGCTGAATCCCTCCACATATAAATTATACATATATGTGTATGTGTTTGTGTACATACCTAAATATATGTGCAAGCAAATACATATACACAAGCAATCTAAAATAGTGTTGTCATAATCATGACAATTTTTCCTAATGAAATGGTAAACTTCACTGTATCTGACAGGTTTTCTAAAGAGACAAATATTTTGGAGAAATACTCAAATTATATGTGTTGAGCACTCCTGTTGCCCATGTGCAGTACTTTATGCCACTTGAGTCAAGCACAGCATTATTTTGCTATCCCATCCCATCCCATCCCTTAAAATGTGGGGTTGCCATAATGGTTAAGGGCTGCACATCACGGATACAAGGTACAGGGTGAGATTCTGAGCTCTCTTTATTGGCTAGGCTTGCATTAGTCTGCTGACAGCTAGCATTTACCTATGAACCTATTAAGCAGTATGAGTATATGAGCTATAATTAGACTATACTGATTGCTAAATGGATCCCGTGGGAAACCCTGATCCCCCCCAAAATTAATGTCATCTCCCTTAAGGCTGTATACTTAGTATTAGGTTACAACTGGTCAACTACACAACTCTTTGAATCAGTGGTAGATTTAATACTTTGCACCAAGGGTGACATGAAAGCCATAGGCCTCCAGTCACTTTTTTATGGAGGGAGTTCAGATGTGTAAATGCACATGTTCATTTTGATTTCAGATAATTCATACTGTGGCCATTATAATCCATTGAAGCCCATACCCATCAATTAAAACTACTTGATTGTATACACCTGGAATGTCTGACTAAAATACAAGTGGCCATAGTGAAGTATTCCAATCTGCAGGACCGAAACACACACTGGTCCTGCAAAGACACACTAATGCCAGCAGGGTAATCCATTTTCACCTTTAGACAACCCTCAACAATTATAGCCCCATTGTTGACTGCGTACACCTTAATTATCTTACTGCGATAAAATAATTAGGGAAAAAGTAATATACTTCAAGGCTGTTTCACAAGCACATAGTAGCCCAGGTATTCCAAATTATTTCACATAAATGCACAGCATTCATACAAAGCTTGACTATTTAAACTGATGAACCAGCCAGAGGGGAAGTTATTTTCATTCAAAGATACCTTCTCCCACTCACCCAGCAGTTATATTCACTTTGCCATGTACAAATCATGATTGAAGTAAAAATTCCTCAAAATATATTACAGTAAGAATCAGAACAAAGCCATAGATAATAACAAAGGCCCAGAATCGAGGATCAATTTTAAATATTTCTTTTACATACTTAATGTTGGTAGAATAAATGCTTCTGCATTATACTGCATTACACTGCATGTTCTGAAGAACACGAGGCCTGAAACTCAAATATGTGTCATCAGTCGGTGACTGCACTCCTCCATGATTTGCCAAAAAACAGTTTGAGGAACAGCTCAGAAATCAAAGAAAGTTTCAACGTGGTTTTAGTTAAGCATACGCAAAGCTTATTTCATAAACATTTACACTAGTCCTATAAAGAGAGAATGCAAGCAGAGCAAACAAGAAAAAGTTAAGTTGTTTTCATCCACAGCCAGCTCCCACTCCATTTAATGACTGTAGTCCACTTTGATTTGGCAGACCCCACCCCCCAATTTTATGAGTTACAGACTAAAAATATCGGAGAAAGTTTGGAACTTTATAAAACACCATGAGCAATTTCAGTTTTGGTTTCACACAAACAGTATCCACAAATGCATACTGTTCCTCTAATGCTAAACTGCAAGCTGTACACACAAAAGACGGATAAATTGAGGGACAAACCTATTAGGTAAAGACAAGTGTATTTTGTAAAATCAGGGACAGTTTCAAAATTGTTTCATATATAGATTGCCCAGAGAGTAAATTTCCCAATTTATTTCACATAAAATGCACTAACCCTTAATAACAGAATTTAAACAGATGAAAAAAGAAGATAAGTTGTTTTTGTCCATAGCACATCTACCCCAAATTTATCTGGATGCCAGCCAGCATGTCAAAAAAGAGGAAATGTTCTTACTTATTATATATAAAGGCACATTAGCCCATAATACTAGACATTAAACTGAGAAAATGAAGAGGGCAAGCTGCTTTCATCCACAGCACAACTCGCCCCCTTGCGTATCATCAGAATAAAAAGAAACAATAAACATTCCAATTTATTTCACACAATTGAGTCATAGCCCTCAATGCTAGACTTTGAATTGAGAAAATGAAGAGCATAAGTTACTTATGTTCACAGCACAACATGCCGGCCCCCCAAAAAACAGAATATTCCAATTTATTTTACAGAAATGCACAGTAGCCCAGTCATTAATGCTGACTGTTTATATTATAAATACAGAAGCATTCTTATTTTATGTTGGGAGAAGTAAGCATAAACTTCTATTTTTTTTCCTTGCTAATGCTAATAAAGTTATTTTTGCCAAGAACTCTGTGTCAGTTTCATTAAAGTTCACTTTGGTGGATTCAGTGGACACTAATATCAGTTTTGATAAGATACCTGAAATCCCATCCTATTGCTGAAAGTAGAAATTCTCCAAGAAAGCAGCATTTGTTTTCCTTTTTGCTCTTTGTGATTCTGCGAGGGGCCACATGCAGCTTTAATTTGTATCACGGTTTAGGAATTTACCTGTAATACTTTTTGAAATCCTATGGCATGGAAGTTGCTGGGCTTAAATTACAGTAAATGAGACAGTACCAAGGTAAAGCCCTGAATGGCCCCTTACCCCACTAATTCTCAAAATGGCTTTTGTGGAACAGCTTTTTCATACTATAGCTGTTGCTGCTGAGGGCATAATAGCACTAACTAATTCCATGTGACACCTTAAGCTGCAACTCTTTTGAAGACACTAATTCAAGAAGAAGACCTGGAGGTACAATGCACTGGCATTTCAGAAAAGTGTTACTCAGGAGTTGTGGGGCAGGGTTGATAGGGCTCACATACTGGCTGCAGAATGCACCATGGATCCCCCATGTGCCTTTATAGATATGAAAATCAACCGACCCAAAGGATTATGAAAAAGCAAGTGGTGCTTGCTGAAATATGCAGGGAATCACTGCAGGAACCCACTCACTCCAGATGCATGAATGGACTTTTGTTGAAAGTATAATTACAAAGTCACTTTTTTGCAGTTTAAACATGTTACATTTTGAATCCAGAAGGTAGCAAAAGTAAAGGGATTGTGGTTGAGGTATTAGTAATTGGCTATCTTAAGCAACTGTTGTCTAATTTTATTATAAACTGTGTGTGTCTAGGAGCCTTATGAGATACAGCGAGTTTTATAACGCTTGTTGAGAGAGTAATAAGCAATAAATCTCTGCATGATTGATTCACCTGAAGTAACTGATTAGCATGTTACCCTATGAATGTTGGAGGAAGGGACGCAGAGCAAAGTTCTGTACTTAAAATATAAATATGAATAAACTGGATGCAAATGGGAAGACTGTTAATAACAATTTCAGTCACATGGAACCAACAGAGTGTGACAGATCAGCTGTCAGATTAGTAGAGACTATATTTTGTAACTATGCACCAGTAAGTCAGGCAGCATCGAGTATTAGTGAATGGAAAGGAATTACAGGGACTTCTAGATTCAAGTAATATGACATCCCTTATTAATTGTCAGTTCTTTGCTTCTAGATTCCAGTAGTATGATAACCCTCATTAAGGGTCAGTTCTTTGCAAGCAGTAAATGTGTCCTCAGAAGTTGTAGAGTGTATATGCATTCATGCAGATAAATAAACGATTTTCTTTAGCCCCAGTACAGACTCATTCTGTGGATAGCTATCATGCCATTTAGATGTAGTACCATGCCATACTCATGATCTAATTGTTGGAAAAGAGTATCATTATTTTATAGAATCAGAGGGATAATGGGAGGGGAAAGTATGATTAACATCCCCAGTCCTCACCTTAAGGGAAAAAGCCACAGCAACTCCATCATGGGGTAACCAGTCTTCATTTATTGTAGTGAAACCTGCCATTTTTCTTTTGGCAAACCTAAAGGATGGTACGGCTGAAGAATAATGTTGATTTGCTCCAGTTAATAAAAATGTAGAAATATACAGCTGAAGAAGTACAAGTAGCCCAATTAGATATTGAAGGAGGGCAAACAGAAGGAAATGGAGAGAAACCAGAGACAGGCACAGCACATCACATCAGGGAGAAATGAAGCTACTACTGAACAAGGTACACATCCCACTTGAGCCCTTTTGAATGCCAAGTTGTGGAAGTGTCCCTGAGGAAAAAGAGAACAAAAAAGTTTAAAGATTTCTGAAGGACTTGTTTAGAGATTTCCCAATGGTGTGGATTCCTCCTCTGACATTTATACTGTGCGTATTAATCTGTTTGATCTTACAGGGTTAGAGTTAATGACACTCCTTATAAGACGAAATACTTCATGTCTTAATTCTTTGGAAGATGATATTAAGAAGCTGAATACTAATATCATACAGGATTTAATTTTTGAGCATCATAAAACTAACCATCAGAATATTTTGACAAAGTATACTGTTTGTTTTAAAAAGTTCAGTATAGGTGGTGAACTAGTTATCGTGGGGTATTTTGATTATTCTTTTAAATGTTGAATTTGCTGTCTATCATTTTTATTGTTCTGTTTCGTTAAATGAGATGCACATTGCATGTACATGCATCAGATCTATTTTGCATGACTTATTAATGCATAACATTGTTTCATTTGATTTGTACCATATTTTATTGGTTCCATATTCAGTGATTCCATCCATTTTCAGCATCCCAAAAGTACATTCTATTGTAGCCAACCCTCCACTTTGAACTATAGTTTTGGCTTGTGGATCCATCATTGAACTATTAGCACTTTATGTGGACAGGAAACTTCAACATATTATGGTTTTGTTTTATTATTTGCTCACTGATTCTTGGCCTTTTTATGAAGGTTGTTTCCAAATTGCCATTTGGCTGACAACCTTTGTTTGTTTAATACTGCTGACATTAGAAACATGTACACTGTAATACCCCATGAAATAGGGATGAAATGGTTTATGGAAGCAGCCAATACTTCCAAGATTCTTACTTGCATAGAGTTGTGATTAATTGAGCCACCTCATGTAACTAAAACACCCCTAAGGGTTGACCCACTAGTCAGGGATCTGGGAACTCATTTAGACAGTAACCTGGCCTCTGAACAACATTTGTCCAAGGTAGTGAGAAGATCATTCTATGTTGCTGAACTCATAAGCAAAGGCATGGCATCTAGATCCAGAGAGGTCATCATACAACTTTAGTCATCCCTCATCAGATCCATCATAGAGTATATGTAACAGACCAGGCACATGCAGCAGCTGGAACATGCACAGAGTTTCCCTCCAAAAAGAATACAGGGAGTAAACATAATGTCCTGTGCTGATCACCTCAAAGTCTTGTCTCTTTACATAGTGTCATTCAGATTTTTGATAGGTGATCTTTGCAGAGACACGACATCCCTGGGCCATGTTTTGATGAATGATTTGTACATCTGCAAAACACACAGCAGCAGAACTGCTAGATTAAACAACTTAAATTTTGCTTGCAACATAATTAAGACATGTTGGAGATGCAGGTATGTTTCTCAGAGAGTTTCCATTCTCTGGTAGAGTCTCCCCATCCATGTGAAGCAGAATTCCTCCATTTCCCTATTTAAGCACAACTTGAACCATTGAACAGATAATCGGAAATTCACTCCTGGTCTACAGCCAATGTCTCTGATGGACAGAGGCAGTCAGTAAATCACCCCTATATAAATCACATTTGTGGGTCTCGTTTGGGTTGCACAGCTAGGCCTATAAGGGCACTAGTGGTTAGCCTAGTATATACCTATAACCTTTGAATATAATCACATAAATATATATATATATATATATATATATATATATATATATGTGTATGCCAGAAAAGTGGACAGTTGAAAATTGTACATTAACATACAACCTAAAGCTCAAATGAGCATCAGTGAAAAAAATATTACAAAATATTTCATGGTTCTGTAATGCTTTTTCCATGCTATAAGTTATATATATGTAAGTTGCATTTTAACCCCTGAAAACAAAAGAAACATACAGATACTCTGTAATGTGCTAGTATAAATGCAAATATATCACATACTGGCTAAATAAAATTTGAAAATAATACATATCCATTTTAAACAAAATTCAAATGAGCACCAATGAAACAAAATCATTCCTGGGGGTTGTGGCCAGGATGGCAAGCTGAAAACAGCACAAAATTTCTGCTATGCTTCATTGAATGACTTTTGACAGGATTTCATTGTTACATTCACCAGGCATCATTTAAAAGCTCTGAATCTAAATACTAGAAACCTCCAGGATTGTTTTGTTGTCAAAATCAAGTGATATTTCATATATATTCCTGTCAAACTTCAAGAGGAACGAAAAAGAAAAATAAAGAAAAAAGGAAAACATCTCTAAAGGAAGATGAATCATTCCACTTCTGTTCAACAAGAAAGTACAACAAAGAAGGGGCTTCAGTCTATCCTTTCTAATATCAAGACTTGGTTCTCAAAATAGACAAACTTGACTCCTAAAATAGAAAAAAAAATAAAAGAAGACTGCACCAAACAAATTGAATTAATAAATGACATCCTCAAGTAACAGAAAGCCCTTATAACAGCTGTAGAACACTTTGTTTCTGATATTGACTCTAGATTATCAAAGGGAGAAAAAAGCATTGAATTCTTACTACAACAAAATCAATTTATTGAGAAAATAGATGATCTGGAAAATCAATTTATTGAGAAAATAGATGAACTGGAAAATAGAGCCAGAAGAAATAACACCAGAATCTATGGGGTCCCTGAATAAACAGAAGCTGAAAATGTGGTGAACTTCTTAGCTTCATGGATTTCTAAAATATTGAACCTATCAGAAACCCTATCTATCAGTATGGAATGAGCTCACAAATCTTTAGGTACAATTCCCCTTCAAACAGAAAACCTGTACATCCAAGATCCATCATTGTGATTTTTTTTTTTTACAGTCAAGATAAAGATCTTGACTTGAAAACTGCCTGATCTCTTGCACCTTTGAAATGAGGAAACTCACAAATCAAATTTGACAATGATTATTGTTCTATTGTGGTATCAAAAAGGAAAGCCTGTATTCCCCTTCTAAAATCCCTGAAAAAAGGTGGCATCAAAACTCGCTTGATCTTCCCTGCTAAATTAAAACTCTTTTTACCAGAAGGGAAAAAAAAAACATTTGAGACATTGGATTTTGTTCAGAAAAAGAACTTATTAAATCCAGTGGAAGAAATGGACTCCAGCATTGCTTTAAAGAGAAGAGCATCAAAAAATGTCTGCTCAACCAAAAGGAAAAAAAAAAGAAACCTAGACCAAATGATTTGTGAGTTTCCATATTTTGAACATATATGAAATAACTTACTGTTCTCCTGAAATGATGTAACTAAGATAATACCTTTTATTTTCCTTTAAGTTAAATATTTATATTACTTTTATCTTCTCAGTTGCAACAGAACACTTAATAATTTAAAAGATAAGCTAAGTAACCATATAAAATATTACAAAAAAATACTGTTTTGAATACAAAACTTCAAGAAAATGATGCAGTGTAGTTTATATTCAGACACTCTTTATCCTATCACATTACTATAATAGTACAGTAATATATAATAAAACTTGTTTGATATTAAATAAAAAAGGGAGGATGATTTTTAAATGAAGTGATACTTGTACTGTAAATGGTTATGTTTCCTTATTTTATTATTTAGTGGTGTTACTGTGCTGTTTTCTTTAAAAGATAATACTTTAAAGTACAAAGCAAAATAAAACATGATTTAAATCGTTTTAAACTTCTAATGAAGAAAAATGCTGAAAATGGCTTTTTAGTGCACTTGCAGCTTGTATAACGCATCCACGAGCTTCCCAAGTTTAAAAGCTTTCTTTTCACTGTTTAAATCCCCTCCAACTTACTTTTGAAGCTTTTCTGAGTTTTTTGAAATTTGCTGAAGCTTCTAAGTGTTCTGAGAGTCTCCATCTGCATGAAGAAGCATTTGTGATTGAATCCAGGAAGTAAACTTTGACTTTTGAACTCTAAACTTTATGTTCAACAAAGGAAAACAACCATAAAAAAACAGACTTTTGGATGCTTTTTTCAAACAATGATTTACTTTTATATGAAAGTGAAATGCAAGTAATCATTTTAACTTAAAACAATGAGCTACTATTGGTATTTATCTTTTTGAATTGTTAGATATTCATGTCTTCTTTCAACAATGAAGAATGTTTTGAGTATTGCATTTGAGCACATTTAAAGCTGAACAACATGCAGCTCGTTTAAGCTCCATGTTATTTAATATTTATACTAGGAATCAAAACAATAATAGCTTAATTTTATAGTTGCTAAGGAATTATAGCTTCTGATCTATAAATAAATATCTTCCTTTGCTTTCATGTTTAATCTGTACACCACATTTCCTCAGTTTTTTTTCATTTTTCTAATAGTTGCAAAAGAGTTCCTATCGAACGCTAGAAATAGCGAACGCTCATTTGTTGAACCTAAATGCTCAAAACCACAGACTATTGAAGGAACAGATCAGTGATTTTTTCCCAGGAAAAAAAATTGCTGGGCTTTTCTCCAGACTTTGCTGTTTTCTTCACTGTGGTGTGATCTCTGAGTTGGTATATTTAAGGTGTGGGGGACACAGTGCACCACTTTATGTTGCCTGTAAATTTTTTTATTTTTTTTTATCTGTTCCTTTCGCTATTTCTTGTGTTGGATCATATGATATGAACCCATTGCAGAAATAGTCAGTAGATGTCATGGATTGGCTAGTTATGGCTTGTTTGAGAAACATAAGCCTGGAATATATTCCATGCTGAAGGTTTCTGCTTTGTTTGTTTTTATTGTTTTTTAAGTTAAGTAGTCCATAACAAATACCAGTATGTCATTTTTTAACATTAGCACAGAGCAACATTATATAATGTCTCCTACCTCATTTTGATTAATGCCAGCATACAAGTGTCTATCATTAAATGTAAACCCTATGAAGAGAAGTAGCATAAATAAGTATTTATCCTTGCCTAAGGCTGGTGTTATGTTTCTTCAAGAAACCCACTTATTGTCAGAAGACTTAAATAGAATATTGTTAAAAGTGTATTCAGTTTTGGTTAGTTCATAGTTTAAGTACAAACAAAGAGGTATCCTTATTTTATGAAAAAAAACCTTAGGAATACCTAAGACTGTAGATTCTTATTCAGATAAAGATGGTATGCTCAAGTTAGTAGTACTAAAACTGGGAAAAAGGTTTTATACCCCCTATAAATAGATATTGGATACCTGGTATTGGTACAAAGTCATTAAGGAGGTACTTGGATATCATGACTCTACATTCCATGGGTGCGATATTGTTAGGTGATTTTAACTGTATTTTCTCAAATAATAATACTGAAAACACTAAATCCTTAAAAATTTCTTCAGCAGTGAAACATTTAAATAATTATATAAATATAAAGAGCTTGAAAGACATACTTGAAATAAAATTACCATCTTCCACAAAATGTACCTACTTGCCCTATAGGTTTTGAACTGAGACAGATATAGATAGTTTTGGTAACTAGCCCTTTACTTTTTGAATGCATGAAGTATTGATTGTTTCATGACCCTTATGTGATCATAATGCCATTACTTTTAAAATAACTTTTAGCACTGACCGTCTATACTTTTGTCAAAGAATCCTGGCATACATAACCAAAGCAAACGGATTTCAAGAATGGGTCTTGAAGGAAATTAATCAGTTCATAGAATTGAATAATGGTGAGGTATGATTTTTTTGGACACATTACAAGTCGTTCCTTATGGTAAAGTTAAAAACTGGTATTTATCTAAGAGAAAAAAAAAAATGGGACAAAAAGCTAACAGACATGCAAGATGAAATTAATAAGTTAAAACTAAATTTCATACCCAGTGACAAAATAGCACTTACTAATTAAAAAAAGGAAAGAATATCAAGACATCCTTCAACATAAAATTTCTATCAATCTACAAACAATCAAACTTCAGACATTTTCATTAAACCCTAAAAGCTTACATAAAACAGCAGATTGAAATATTTGAATGAAAAAAATCATATATAAAGATAAGAACAAAACAATATTTAAGTCTCTAACTTAAAGCATGTTGATTTGTTTTAATAAGTACTATGATAGTATTAACAGTTCAAAGCTGAATATACGTAGCACCATGATTAATGAGGGTTTTCTAAAAGAAAATATTAAAAAAAATTATCAAAAGAACAAATTAATAAATTAGACAAATCCTTCACATTTAAAAAATAAAATAAATCAAAAACCTAAAGACTAAGAAAGCACCAGGACTAGATGGAATAATCCCTGAGTTATATAAATGTTTCCCTGACAATATACTAAAAGTTCTTCTAAATAAACTTCAGTAAGTTAATATACCACCTTCATGGAAACAACCTACTTTATGTCCGTCTTACAGACCAGTATCTCTCTTGAATATAGATCTTGAATATAGATTATAAGATTTTTATTTCTATATTGGAACAAAAAACTAAATTCCATAATCTCTGAGATAATACATGAAGATCAAACAGGGTTTATAATCAATAGGAAAGTGCTAGATAACCTAATAAAACTGTTTTCCCTAATAGCTACAGCTAATAAAAAGAAGCATGCATTATCTTTAATAAGTCTTAATATGGATAAAACTTTAGATTCCCTAAATTGGTCCTATCTATTCAAAGTACTGCATGAATATAATTTTCCTCTGATTTTATAGTAGTATGTAAAGATTGGTTATTTCATTTCTAGCTCATTTAAAGTGTTAAAAATTACAAAAAGATGTCCCCTGTGCCCCTTATTTTTTTCACTCACAGATGAACCATTTGCTAATCATATAAGAAAAAAACAAAAACATAAAAGGTCATAATTTAAATGATAAACCAAAATTCAACATTTTTGCAAATTTATTAATAATGTGTGGTGACATTCAGACATCATTGGAATACTTAGTTAATACTATGAATTTATTTGAAAAAGTGTTAGGGCTAAAATTCAGCCATAACAGAAATAAAACACTCTTGATAAATAAGCAAGTATCCTCAAAGTTAAACTCCTGCAAAAACCTCAACTGGGATAATACACATTAAATACTTAATAATTAGCATTGATTTCACTTATAAACAGTCAATATCAGTAAACTATCAGCATCTAATTAATATAATAATACATTTAACAGAAAACTGGAACAGATTATTTTTCACTTTTGAAGACAAACTATCTCTAATTAAAATGATCATAATACCAAGAATTCTACTCATTAGTCAATCATTAATTCTTTCCCCAATTAAAGGAACCATAAAAATACATAATATCTTACTCAAATTCTTATGGCATCCAGAAAAAAACAGACTCTCTCTATACTGGCATGCAACTAGTTGGGAGGAGGGAGGTGTCAGTTTTCCTAATATTGATATTTACTTAAATTCAATAGTTATTAATACAGTACTCTTGTGGCTTAACCCATCATATTCATCATGCTGGAAATCAATTTGTGAGAGCATATTATTAGTAAATAATTATTTGACCCTCTAAAATTGAAGAAAATGTGTTCATGTGTACATTAAACATGTATACGCTAAATGATAAACAGAAATTCACATTTTTCATCATAAATCGGTTAATAATTTTCAAAAGCCTGATGTACTTGAATTATTTAATTAAAAACGTATTAATAACTGTATTCCTGATAACTTTTACTAGTGCATGCTTGATTTCCTTTGATTACAAATAAAGTGCTGGACTTCTAGAAAAGTAATCTGTTGTATTGGCATCAGTTTATGTCTGATAATACAATTCATTTAGCAGATTACTTTATAGCTAGATACAGTTTCAGAGTAGTAATTGGCTTGATATTCAGACTTGTAAAGATTCATTCAGAATAAAATTATATTACATATAGACCACATGATAAAACCATACCTACAATCTTGGAATTCATCCAATATGCGTACCTCATTCATATCAAAGGTATATACAATTATTAAAAATGATTTTAGTTCTCTAGACTTATCCTTCTGAAATTACTCAACTAAAATAAAGAAAGAGGAATTTACAACAAAAAAAAATATTTTGAAATCAGCAGGAAAGTCAACATCTTCTCCATATTAGAGAATATACACATGAAATTTTTTACATAGAAGCTTCTTCACCCCATGAAGTTGCTGTTATTTGTAAAAAAAAAAAAAAAAAAAAAAAAAAACGATAACACAAAATGTTGGACATATGAATCCACCCTCGATCCTTGCTGGTTGCCTGTGATGATAAATTGTAAAATGGTAGCATCAGTTTGGACAGATTTCAGGTATTTTTGTAAAGTGTTGTAGACTGATAACTGAATTATTACAGATTCTCTTATACTATTCAGTGTACCAATCCCAGAAGTCATACCAAAATATCAAGTATCTCTTTTATGGTCAATTTTATCTATAGCAAGGAAGGTCATTAAGAAAAATTGGAAAACTAAGCGTGCTATATCATTTAACAGTGCTTTTATTCATTTAGCTAAATCAGTCTGTAATAATGACATTTTTACCATAAAAATGATAACTAGTAATACAACACATAATTTAATTGCTTGGTGGAAATTGTTTAATTTACTAGACAAATATTAACTGTTTGAATGTGTATGCTTTGTTATGGACATTGTATATAGTTCATCTTTGTTGTATTTGTAAATAGTTTCATTGGTTATTGATATGTAAAATAAAAAAAAATGGAAGAAAAAAGAAATATCATTCCTCATTACCTGAATATTATGGCATATGCAAATGCATGGCAAAACAAATATACAACTGGAAATTATACATTTTCATTCAAACCAGGACTTTTACATGAGCAGCAGTAGAAAAAAAAACATATCCTTCTTATCAAGTACTTCTTCCATACAGTATCCATTATGATGCATTTTGGATGGAATGTAATCAATGCTCATTAAAACAAAAAGAGGCTTTGGTTGTGTTTTAATGTGCTTAAATAATGCACTGCACTCATGTTTATATCAAATGCTGCTGAGATGGAGACAGATTCATTCCTTACACGAGGTCTTGCCAACACGGAAGGCACCACAGAAACATGTAGCCAGGTAAACAACCTTGGGAAAGTCACAGCTGCTAGTACCTTAAATATAAGATGTCTTGGAAGTATTTGTAGTAGAGAATGGTGTATCAGAATATATATAGTTTTTAGAAAGAATATCTGTGACTATTAAACTGTTCCAAGAATTTATCAGGACCAGCTAACCTCTTAGATCACAATTGCTTGAGATTGTCTCCTCGTAAAAAAAAACTAACATGTATTAGAAAATATATTACAAAGAACTTTCTTAGCATTCAACTTGTCCCAATGAGAATAATATATATTTGCATGAGAAGGATATGCAGCCGTGAGTGACTTATGAGGCTATGACTTCTGTTTTAACCCATAGAATTTTTCATAGGGTTTACAGCATGCAACAAGTTATGTCTGTTAGATATGCTATTTCTGTTAGATTACAAGCTGATTTTTTTTGACATACCAAGATCAAAATGCATAGCAACCTCCTTATCCTAGCTTTGTGTTACATTATGGGTACAATTTCAATGCCAACAGATATAGTATTGATTCTCAGTGTGACTTCTCTGCCAACGCATGTTTCTATGGTGCCCTCAATGTTTGGCAAAGCCTCACATCTTTTAAAAAGTTTTGTGAACTGCTTCTATTTTGATGGAAAATGCCATAAAATAATTTGGTGTGAGGGCCTCGAAAGTAAAGCCCCACCTTCCAAAGCTAGCTTCAGGAAGACTGACCCCTCACTGCTACAACCTTTTGGTTTTTCAGGGGAAAAAGTCAGCTATACTCTACAGTTTGTCTGCCAATTGTATCTCTTGACCCAGCATTTAAATGCTGGATAGGCTTTCCCAAAGTAGGAGCATATGTGCATGGATCTGTGATAGAATTCTCACTCTGACAAGAGCTTCACTTCTTGTGCCCATGTGTAGAAAGGCAGGATCCACTGGCTGATTGAAACAGAACTGCTGAAACTGTAGCTGAGTAGAAAAAATAGCATGTGCCTCCTGTCCACCCCCAATAGGTAGATTTACCTTCATTTGGTTGACTGACATGAATGTCGACATCCTGAAGGTAAACCACTCTACATCAAACCGAAACTTTGACAACCTAGTATGCATGTACCAAAGAAGAACCCTCTGTTAATTATATATACTAACTCTGAGATCACACAATCCACATGGAAAGGGAATATTACCATATTACTCTGCATGGGGATTGTTGATCTCACACATTTATCAACTATCTGTATAATCAACCATATGTGGTACATTGATTAAACAGATTTTAACTGAACTCCTTGTTGATCTCACCAATGGAACCAACATAAATAAATGTGTGTGTGTGTGTGTGTATATATATATATATATATATATGTATATATACTATTTTTTCTCATATTCCCTTGTTACACATTGAAAGGGTCTGTCACACAATCATTGCTAAGAATAGTTTTGTCATATCTATGGTAACACTACTAAATATTATTGTATAAAATGTAAAATGAACTTTTATAAGAATAAAGTAGCATATTTCAACAGTTGCCTGCTTAAAGTAGTTAATATGTTGTTAGTAGTGTTTCACACTTCACCTATCGGTTCCACATTATGTGAGATAATGTTCCTCATTTTGGTAATGAAAGGTTGAGAGCATATAAAGAAATTTGACATGTCACAGATTACCACAAATTACATTTACAGTTGCAAACTGTAATACACACACACAAAAATAAAAATCCGTCTGCCAGTCATGAACTGATATCCCCATCTCCCCAACTTACCGATCTAACCTAATTGCTGCTGTATTATCCCACCTGAGAAAGTCTGAAACATTGGATGGGCAGCAAACTAAGTCCAGTAATTATCTGCCACTCTGCTGCTACTGATGTTAACCATCATGGCTGTGTCTCATTTAACAAGTGGGACCAAACCATTTCACCTGCCCAGAGCCCTGGAGATAACTTTCTCTGTGTGCGAATGCTATTTACTCCTCACATTCAAAAAGCATAGCTCATATATAAATTAAGGGTAAGAGCTGTTTACTCTGAGTATCCCATGTTTGCATTTTTACTTTGTAATTATATGATTTTTTTTACTTTAATACTAATTAAGTACAAGATAAAATTATTACAAAATGATTCCCATTTCAAGCTGCGGTGTAAAAATTGGTCATATTTCAAGGCAAAAACTCTGTGAATTTTGTTATACCACTTCAGCCATGTATATACAATTTGTGCAATACTGGGAAAATTGTTTTATAAAACCTAGCTCTGAAGCAATGCACACTTGGTCAGTTGACATGTTTACCATTGTTGATCTCTGCAATGGAAAAATCTTACTTCCCTTGAAGTGTTATCATCTCAAAGATGATCATATAAATAAAATCTGTAGGAAGTACAACTACATGTATACAGGATGCAAGAGGAAAAGTCTCATTAACAAAGTTATAGAGAGATATACTGCACTTCTTTTAGCGTTTTCCTTCACTGTTGTGTGATTGTGGACTTGGTATATGTACGTTAGTAGGTATAAGGGGCCAAGCTCCCCACACTGGGTTTAAAGGGTAGGCTTGCTTCCTCTGCAAAAAAGAATGCATTTGTATTTTGAGACATTTTTGATGAATTCTTCTTGATACAGAAAAATCAAATGGTACTTGCGTATTATCACAACCAGATTTTCGCTGTTGCAAAATATGCATGTCGCAATGAGAATGAGTGCGGGAAACACTATAAGGTGGTGGTTGAAATAATTGCTGATGAAGAATCAGTTTGGCTTACATTCAGGAAGAGAAGCAATCGTGCAAGTCTTCTTCCTGTTTTGCCTGCATTACACATGCATGCTTCAATTGTCAGAGCTGCTGTCTTACTGACAAAAGGAATAGTTTAAGTAGGAGGAAGTAATGCTGAGAAAAAAAAAATAGACACATGAGAATGATTCAAACTCTTATTCTAATTCCTTAGGACTGCCCAAAAACTTTACAAATTGTTCCTATTCCTAAAAGTAATGTAAAGTTTTTGAGCAGTCCTAAGGAATTATAAAAACAGTTTGAATTATAATTAAGTCTGCCCTATCATTACTTATAGTTCTTATTTCTTCTCCACAAGGATATCCATAATTGCCTGTTAAGCTTCACTTTGCTGTTTAGGGAAACAATTCTGTTTATGATGGGGACTGGATCACAATTCTGTCTTTCAACTTTCACTTACTCTATCTCAAGCTGTATATAATACGTTGATTAAGATCGGTGTACTTTGTGTTTTTACAGATTTTCAGAGTGTAATCAGTGTGTCCCGTGATCTTATCAGAGACCTAGTCATAATCATCTAGATCACCCTTCTGCATCCCAAAAATGTAAACAAGACAAAGTAGTGTAATCTTAGATTATTTTACATGACAGCCGTACCTCTAACTATTGTTCTGGAGATTAGATTTTCATACTTAGAATCTTTTTCTAAGTCCTGCCATACTTCTCCAAATAACCAATCAAGTGCAACCCCTAACAGTTTTCCCCATCAGTTAATAAGGAATAGGTATGGGAAGTCAGAACTGAATGAAAACAGAGAAGCTGCTCTTCCATCCATCTCTTTAGTTAATTTTCAGGGGATGGTAATAAGAACCCAACCAACAGGACGATAGCAACCATTATAACTCAAGCATGCGTCTGCAATGCCATGCATGCAAGACAGGGAGAGGGTATCTCAAATTGTTCCTGTTCCTAAAAGTAATGTAAAGTTTTTTGGGCAGTTCTAACGAATTAGAATAATAGTTTAAAGTGTTTCATGGGCTCAGATCTGTGGAGGTATGTGCATTTCGCAACTGTGAAAATCTGGTAGCGATAATACACAAGTAGCAATCAAATGTGACTCAACTAAACACAGACCTTATCAGATTGCATGCAAGTAAACATTATTCAGCAGACTTAATGTAACTCTGTCCTGTGCCAAAATAATTGCTATACCAAATTCCCTGTGTTATGTAAATCATAATTTTATCATTACTAAACAAAAGTTTCTGAATATTTCATTCTGTTGTGTATGCATTATGTTGCTTTCTTGTTTCAGCAAGTTTACATATTTTTATACTGCCTTTGAAAATATAATTTATGGTGATGATTTGACAGAGACATGTATACTGACTATAACTGCTACATAGACATTTTGCAATACCCCTGTTCAAGTGCAAAGATCCAAGAATAAAATTTAAGAGAGTGAACTCCTTATTAAATGTTCTAAATGAGACATTTCAGAAACTTAGATGTGATAAGAGAGTGCATTGGATTTTTAGTATTATTTTTATTGCATAGTCTATATTATTAAAAAAAAGTTTTCATAATGAAGTGACAGATGAGAGAGCAGTTCACTCAAAGCCAATGATTCTATGTAGACACACAAACACACATGACCACAAGCAAATGTTTTTTAGTATTCCACTGTTTTGTAATTTTTCCAAAAATACAATTGTATAAGCAGCAGGGCCACATTTTGTCTCATTCTCATGAGTAGAACTGTACAGCACACAGGTTCATAGGTTATACATTTAATATAAGATGTGGTGACATTTTAGTTTTTTTTCTAAATAGGACATACCATCAGTTCATGCCAGTGATCTGACGATTTTATAATTTCAAAGCACTGAATCTAAATTAAATTGAGTCACATAGCTTTTAGAGAAAGATAGGTGCTTTGAAGTACTTTAAGTATATTTTTATGTGGTTATGGTATGACTGAGAACAAGATAAAGCTATCTGAGCTCTGCACTTTCAGTACCGTGCTGCTGTTAATATACTACTAGCTTTAAGCTTTAGTCATTGTCAGTGAAATAATATCATGCAGTACACTACCACTGAAAACGATTAGATGTTATACCCTTAGTTATAAAGTTTATAAAGTTAAAGGTATAACTTGAAATTTAAAGTACACAGTATAAGCTGAATTATAAATCACATCATAATTTGAAAGATAAAGTACATGGCATAATCTGATGTAGAAGGTATATGGTATAATTTAAATTATAAAGTACTTAGCATAGTAAGAAAGATAAACTATATGGGATAGTATGAAATATAAAGTAGGTGGTCTTACCTGAAATACAAAGTATATCAGTTTCTGTGACAGAAATTACAAGATACCAAGTTGAATGTAAAAAAAAAAAAAAGTACAATAGTATGTGTAAATGCTGCGCATCACAAATGTACTTTACTTACACCCTCGGTATTTCAGTTCACAGAAACATACATTTCTTTCCCCATCATCTCCTTCAGTGCTTGTCTGCCACAATAAAACAAACAATTCTGTATAACCCATTTCATTTCTAAATGGTGATGTGCTTGATATGCACCTTTGTGCAAGTATCCTTATCCTATGAGGTAATGAAAGATTAAACATTCCATTATTTTTAACAATTACAAATGTCGTGCAACTGCCCTACCAAGCAGATAATGAAAGCTTTGGCAGACAAAATGTGTATTGGTGTTGAACAGAAACACACTACTAATAAAGAACTTGCTGTACACAATATAAAAATGTGGGATCACTAATATCATTGGTGGCCAATACCTCATTTAATAATGGAGTGTGTCTGCCTTCTTGTGCATGAATCCCAGCATGTCATATAAATTGAAAGAAGCTTGTGTGTCACCCCTTGAAAAGAGTCTTTTGTTCTTATCACATAGAATTTCTACATGCTATGTATGAATAGAATGTGTAATGTTTCTGTTGAAGGCCATCTTTGCAATAGCACAGTATTACTATAGATATTATGAGGAAATATAAAGATGTGGATGTACTGTATAACTGTGCTAACATAAAGGTACACATGCGGCTTCTCCCTTCATACTTTTACTAAAGTCAGTTTGGCCACAGACTTTATAGTTAATGTTTCCCGTTGACTTCATTAGGCTTTGATCATTATCAGAACTTTTACAAAATAGGAATTAGACTGTCTTCTATATTTTTTAACTGTGAGTTGCTTTCTATTTTAGATATGTAATATGTTTTAAACTTTTTTGGTGAAAGTAAATTTGTGTATTTTCATAACTTAGTAAGGGTCATATTAGCATGTGATGGTCTTAAGTTCAGTTATCTTTTTAGGTAGTTTATTTCAATGATTTTAAATACCTACAATACAGTTGATAAATGGCACTTTCTTAATGGAAATTTTTCTTCTGTTTCCATTTTAAAAGAATTCAGTTCTGTGATCTTGTTAGTTGGTTGGTATCTTATTTTACGGGGCTGACTGTTCATCAAGTCAGCATAAACAGTGATGAAGGTACACATTTTTCTCCATTATAGTGAATGGAACATTCAGTTCGTATTTTATTCTCATTCATATTTTCCTTTTTTTATCTGTAACAAGAAAGCATCTTATTTTAATCAATTGGTTTAAGTTTGCAGGTCATCTTTAGGTGGTGAAGGATGCATTACGTACAAAGTTTCTTTTCCTTTTTCATTATTTCATTATAGTGATTTTAAAATAAAATCAGTTTATTTATTTTTAGTACACTTTTTTAAATGGGTTTAATTTTGGGTTTTAGACTGTGTCTGCTTGATTCATTTTGCCAGTGATCAAAGTCCATTGCTCCATGCTGTATGTAAACGTTTCCATTAGTTTGTAGAGAGTAGCATAGCATGGTAGGTTTGGGAGAATTTCAGTAACATTAATGACATACCGTGGGTGCAGACTCTTTCTGATATTGCCTGAGGATAATTAATGCTGGACGTGCACTCTGGTTCCATTGTTCAGAGTAGTGAATTGTAGTGAATTACTTGCTATTACCCTTATGACCCAAATTCAAGAAGAAGTCTAGGCACTAAAGAGTGGTCACTGTCCATCATTGAAGGGTGGGAGGGTACTCAGATGTCCTTCATATAGAGGCCATCCAACCAAAACAACACTAGCATTTAGATATTTTGTGCAGAATCACAATTTGGACAGTATGTTAGTTTTGCCATGACAAGGGTAGTAGCTTGTTCCTTGCATGTGCCAAAGAATGTATATGCAGATGGGGAGGCATTGCAAGACCCTGTTGTAATGGCAGCACACGTCAGCTACCATCAGTAAAGATTTGATGATAGATGTAATCTTGAGTGATTTCCCAGAGTGATAGGCCTGTGGTTATGAAGACCATCAGGGTTTAACTCATAAATGTAAGCCACCCTTGTCTGAGGCTTCAAGACAGATCATCAGGTCATATGAAAAGTCTGTTCCTTATACTTATTTGTGTGTCTCAGCTGTTGCAGTAAAGTGTGACAGGACACAAGTAACTTTCATGGCAGCCAGGATAATCTCTCTCTCTCTCCATTCAGTTCTTTTTCTTCAAAAACCAAAAGGATGAAGAATTCCATTGTTCTTGTATTCTCATGCTCACGCTTACTTGAGGAAGTGAAAAATCACATTAAAAAGTAAGCAATTGCTTGCGCACAATCAAAATTGTTTGACTTATTTTCTGTGAGCTACTGATGTTTGGGAATTTCTTCTTAAGACTGTGCAGGGAAGACAATTTTCAAACTTTTTGAATCTTATTCATATAGGTATTTATTGACATAATGTAAAAGGGTATGATTAAAACATTTCTTGAACTACTTTATAAAAGTACTTTTATGTGTAATCAAATGTTCATTAACTTCACTGATGCATTATCAAGTTTTTCATTTCATTTGAGGTTTGGCATCTGTACTCCTTCCAAAATCCTGAATTCCAGCATGCCATTTACTAAATGAATGAATGAATTAATAAATAATTTAGAAATTTGCACCCTGCACATGTGAAAATTACTCATTGTCAACACCAGAATGAAGTAGTACATAGAAGGCAGTACAGAACAAAAATCTATACTTAGCTTTAAAAAAAAAATGACTTTTTTATTCATATCACTGTAAAAAAAAAAACAAATTTGCACGCACAGAAAAAAACACCTACTGCTCATACAATACCAATACAATAGAACATATTTTACTCTTATTTAAACAAAAGTACTTAAAACAAAAGAACAAAGGCCCCAGTTCCAAAATACTTGCTCTCAAGGTAAGTGACCACTTAAACTAAGAGTAGGCTGATAGCAGATGTTTTGGAATCTGGTCTAGGTTTATACATAGGCCCTACACCAAAGTAAGCTATTTACACTAAGAACAGCTCTTTTGGAATCTGGACCTAAGCGGAAAACAAAACATTGTTTGCAGCTATCAAATTAAAAGTCAGATTAGCTGACAGCACTGATCCAATTCTAACTAATGAAACTAAGATTATATCAAATAAATATTGTTAAATTATAAACCCCAGAAAGCCTAACCTAACCCTTATAAAACTGCTAAAATACTTGAACAATATCAACTGAATATTCTAAGCTTCCAGGCATAATATGTACAGATATCTATGCATATTTTGTGTGAGATATCTATATCTTTATCTATATATAATATATCTTCTATATCTATTTCTGTGTGTGTGTGTGTGTGTGTGTGTGTGTGTGTGTGTGTGTATATATCTCTATATATACACACAAACACACACACACACGTGTGTTTGTCCATGTGTGTCTATCTATATATAGATATGTGGATTCACTTTATAATCTCAAAATATTAAAATATCGAATTTTAGTATCTTGAGACTATAAAGCTGAAAATTCAAAAAATCGACAACCCATAACCACGAAATTCAAAAACGCTATTATACACACACTGCTACACAAACAAGCACAAACACACCTACCTAACTGCATGATAGCAAACAAAACAACACACAAACACAACAGAAACCAACACCCCCTTACTTGCATATATTAACTCTGAGGTCACACTAAACACACAAACACATAAAACCCACCACACACACACACACTAAAATCCCTACCCAATGCCCTTACAAAAACACCATTTACCTGAATCCACAGCTAAATCCACAAACCGCACCGCACATCATAAACGTGCCAACATTACATTTCTGTATTCGATATTATGCAGTTTTGTGTAACTGCACTTTTGGCTTTATATATATATATATATATATATATATATATATATATATATATATATATATATATATATATGTATCTATCTAATATGTATCTATCTATCTAGCTATATAAAGATTTAGATATATATCTAATATACAGGTCCCTATCAGAAGCTTGATTTTTCAGAAACTTGAAATTCATATTGTCGAGATGATCTGATCGAGTTTCTGAAAACTTGGAGCTTTTGAGTGGAGATCACTGTAGTGTTATGCAGGGGGTGATTTACCTAGTTCCACTTAAAGAAATCGAATTAATAGAACCTTAGTATGTCAAGACCAGAATGTTGTATATTGTAAACGTCACAAAATGAAAACATCGCTCCTCAGAACATCGAATTAGCTGCTGAAATCACCACAGTAACAAAAACTTGTTACAAATAATCACAGACTACTGCATCGAACATACAGATAAACAAAACACACTCTTCATCTGTGCCCTGTGGATATAATAATTAGTTTCTCCATACCACAAAACATGGACACTTTAAAGTAGAATTCTACCATAAAACAGTACAAGTCAGTTGGTTTCAAAGTAGAACTTTTCAAATGTCCAGACAAAATGGTGCTTTCCTATGTATATACACACTAAAACCGCACTGCTTTAAATAACTTTGATGTCCGACATGAAACCTAATGAAAAGTAGAAAAGAACCAACTAAGAGTTTCCACTATACATGTCTGTAGTACTTTTGCACAACTTTCTCCTTGAAGACTGAAATAGACTTAGCATGACCTGAATTCTTACTTGCCAACTTTTCCTTCCAACATCAGTAACTTTTTAAATTCACTATACCTTCCAACTTAAAACTGTACCCATCAAATATAACCTTACCTTTTCTGACTTACTTGAAACTTACAGGTTCCTACTACTGCACTATTACAGACTGTGTCGTCCACCATTTTTAATAATGTAAGACCAGCTTCTTAAAGTTATAGACACCATTATCTAGCTCTTCAAGTTACAACGTAAAAGAACAGGGATTTCAGTAATATTGTGCAGGGTTTTCTGGTGCTAATTCGATGTTCTGACGCTCAATGTTTTCATTTTGTGACATTTAGAATAATCTCAACATTCTAGTTGGATTTTATGGTAATTCGATTTTTTCAAGGGGAACTGCTTTACCCATTGCAAAAAAAACATCAAAAAAGGTAGATTTTTGTTGTTTTGTTGTTTTTTGAAGTTTGAGTTTTCAGAAACTCAGTCATATTGTCTTGAAAATGTGAATTTCAAGTTTCTGGAAACTCGAGTTTCTGTGTCCAAAAAAAAAAAAATATTTGATGGGGGACCATTGCCCACACACCATCTAGCTTATATGCATCTCCATGCTTATGCCACAATGGAAGAAAGGGAAAACACTGGAAGTGTGCCACCATTTCATTCAGCATTCCTGATTCAGTTGCAAATTAGGTTATCTTATTAAACATCTGTTTGTCAGGAAAACAAGGAATATCATTGGAGGCTGTGGTGCAAAGCAAATTAACTTAAGCATGTCTTAGCACAATCTAAACAGCACTTGGAGGGCTTGACAAAACCATTTTAAGGACTGCTAACTATACCGTTAGCACAGTTAAGATTGAGTCTTGCAGAAAAGACTGACTGCAGGCAGCACAACCTGCACATAAATGTTGAAGAATGTAAAACTACTTTTAAAAGCTATTAGAAATTCTCCATACTCATAAATAGAAATTGTCAGGAAGAAGTGTCCAAAAGCTTTTAAATGCTGTTTAACCATTTGCCGAAAGAACACTTTGTTTTTGCTTGCCTTGTCTCTCAACTGTCCATGCTTATGAATTCCCATGATTTTACATCATATTTTTGTATTGTCTTATGTAAATTTTTCCTTTTACATCACAAAGCATTATGAGTTTCATAGTTTTCATAGTTTGTATTTTTTAGAGAATGCATGTTGATGCAAATTCCAGTGTTCTATTAACTTTTAAAGTGAATTAGAGCAATATTTTAAAATTGCCCTTAGTTTTGATCCTCTTCTCTCATAACTTTTGGATTTTTCCCAAATTCTTAAGAAAAAAAAAGATGGGAGGTATGCTGCAGTCTGCTTGACATCACTCATTAAATGCTTTACTGGGTTTAAAAGCCAGTAAATATGTTGTTTGTTGTACACTTTCTCTCTTTTTCTTTTATGTAATCAGTATTATATAGAAAACATAAAGTTCTGTGTATTGGAATTAATTTCGATCATATCTCTAATCATAAATATCTATTTCATGTTCTCAACATGGATGCCAAAATTCATCTCTTGAATATAATCATTGTTAAGATACATCATCACTGTTAAGATACATTTTTTGGCATCCATTTCTCGAACATAATAAGCTGGTTATGATTGTAGACCTGGTCTTGCTCATCTCTTTTCTTCTTCTGGTAATTTAAAAAGAATAAATTAGTCACCCGTGACTGAATTATCAAACTACAGATAATTTATGCCATAAAACATTTCTGCCATCTATTTTCTATTTCTAAGGCCATGGTCACACCTGAAAATGGTTTGTATACCAGTGTATTTATCCAAGATCAAATGTAAGAAAAAATACTAATTAGCCAAATGATTAATATTATAACTGCGGTGGTGGTGCTGCGGTAGCGTTGTCGGCTCACAGTTAGACGTTGCCCGTTCGATTCTCAGAGCGTCTTCTGTGTGGCAACATGCGTGAATGGGTGTTCCTTCATTGAAGGTTGAGCGTTAGGTCCGGCAAGCCAGCACTTAAAACTCTACTGCCAATCATTAGCGGACCGGAGTTCCGCTGTGGCGACCCCTAACCGGGAAAAGCTGAAAGACACAAAAATTAATATTATAACTTTATTTTAATATGTCTGCTATATAACATGAACTTTCTTGTCTCCACTGACCCGGTCATGAATGTATTTTCTCAGAGCAATAGCTCCTCTTCTACTTTCTTTGGATATGGACATTTGGTCACAGAAAATAATATGTTACTCGTATTATACATTGTAAATTTGTGATGATTTGAGGAATGGAATAGTTTGCATTGCACATTTTAAAACTGTGATCAGTTGAGAAATGGAATAGTGTAGATCTCTGCAGTACAATGTCTGGATTACATTAATATTAAGGTAAGATCAATGAATGAATATTGGGGTAAAGACAGCACAATACTTGCCAGTAGAAAGCAATTAACATGAGCATGCTCTGAGCACTAGTGTAAGCCCACAGTCTGACTATGCTGTATACTAGTTGCTAAGATTTCATGGAAACTGAATCGCATTCATCTGTCATTATATAGCAAAGTGGTAGCAGTAGCAATTCTACTTTAATGTATAATAAAGTCAGCATAATTTGACATGTATTATACTTTAATAAATAATACTAGAGTAAACAGATTGCTAGAACAGATGGCTTTATAGCTAGATATATGTACATTTATCTTCGCAGTTTGGATCTTTTGCAAGCAGTCTTTGCAAAATTGCTTACTTGTAATACCATCTTTAGTTCACGGGAATCACCAGTGTCCCTTTTCCATTCATGCCTGTCACAGGTCTTCTCTCATACAGTCCATCCATCTCTTAGTTGGATGACCTCAATTCTCCTGTGTTTTTCCTGTCTCTCTCAAAGTTTCTTCACCAGATTGTCTTCCTACAGATAGGTTCATATTTTTACAGATCCATACTATGCTAACTGCCTTTGTGGGAAATGTTACGTCTACCTAATTACCCCATGTGAGAATCAAGCCCTGCACCTTGTGTCTGTAAGGTAAACATCTTAACCATTATGCCACCCTTTCAGATAATCGTAATCACTTCTCTTTACTCTTCTTTTAACTGGACCTAATTGGGTTCTGCTCCCATGCCCTCCTTTCCTCAACTCTCCTACAGTTTTCCTCCAACTACCCATCACAGACACTTCATTTACATCAACTCTATCTTGTTCATCTGCTCTGATTTTACTTCCCAGGTTTCTGTACCATACAGCAGTAGTAGTAGTCACACTACTGTTTTGTACACCTTACTTTTCAACACCTATAGCTGTCTTCTGTCACAAATTATTTCTGACACTGTCAGTTGTCTGTAGGCCATCTAATTCTAGCTTTTAACCCCTCATTCAGACTTTTCTTCTCCTCAAATACCCTCCCTGAGTCTTAAAGTTCTCAGTCTGCTTCACTGGTTCCCTTCAGTCGCCAGCTTCTTATTGCTATTACAGCTGTGTTATCTGTACTCATTTTCATCCCTTGTACCTTCAGCTTTGTGATCTGCCCAGTACAATCTGTTTCCTAATGGAGTGTATCACCAGTATAAACAACAGTAGGCTCAGAACTGTACCATGATGCCCACCCACTGGGAATCCCTGGGTGATTCTGAGCAGTGTTTATACTTGTGTCATTGAGTCATTATACATAGACCGCACTAGCTCTGTTAATGTTTATTAGACTTCAGCCATTTTTTGTTGTGTCTTTTGGCTTATCCTGGTTAGGGGTCACCACAGCGGAACTCCGGTCCGCTAATGTTTGGTAGTGGATTTTTACGTGCCGAGTTACCATCCCTGATGCACAACCTTCAACGAAGGCACACCCATTCATGCATGCCTCCACACAGAAGACACTCTAGCTGAGAATCGAATGGGACAACATCTTAATGAATGCCCAAATAAAATTTCTTAAGATTTTGTCATAAGCTTTCTCCAAGTCTAGGAATATCCAGGTAGACTCTTTCCTTATCTTTACTTCCTTCTCAACTATCTGTCTCACTGCAGATATTGAGTCAGTTGTGCTGTATCTTGACCTAAATCTGAACTGCTAATCTCCCATTTTACTTTCTCCTACTTCACATATTCATTTATCAGTCATCCACTCTAGTACTTTCATATAGTGTGATAGGAGTTTGATACCTCTATTCTGCCCACAGTTGTGAATGCCCCCTTTGGTCCAGCACACCTGCTCTAGAATTCTGATTTTCCAATCATCTGGGAGACAACTTACTCTCTATACTGCTATGACTACACTTTGACACAATTACTGCCATAACTCACCAAACTTCTGATCATATCTGCTACAACCTCAACTTAGCCTGCTGCTTTCCCCAACTTTTTTTCAATACCTGGCACAGTCACATATTTGTTTTGTGATCTTTACTCAGGCTATTTTGAGACACTGCCCTTCTTCTTCTTCAGCTCCACTTATTTCCTCATCTTCCAGAGGTGCCAGACCCCTGCCTATTTCCTTGAAATCTTGTGCTTTCTCTCAAGTCAACTTCCTCATGTTCCAGCCCAAAACCTATTGATGTAAGAACCTTCTCTGACCACTTCAAGCAGCTAACTGTGGCTGTGATGGTCTTTAGTCCATGCAAGTAATCAAGGAGCCTCAATCCTCATGACTGACATTACTGAGGGATGGCCACTAGGAACAAAAATGGATAAGCACAGTATTGCAGCTCTGTACACCAAGCACAATCCCATCCTGAGGCTAGGTTTCCCTCTCTTCCACCAGGCCCCGAAATAAGACTCCACACTGACCACTTTGGAGCTCTGTATCCCTCTTCCAAGTAGCTGACACAAACACACACACACTTGGATATATGATTTTAACACACACACACAAAAGGCTGGCACAGATTTACCAGCTGTGCCCCCTCAGCCCAGACTATAAGGTAACCACAGCCACCAGTCAACTACTCTAAAGCTCTTGCAAGGGTACTCAATTATACTAAGTAAAATTAATACTTATACAAATAGCAAGAGTTTGTCCAGTGCAGTAAGGGTTTCAGGAGTGGCCACATTGTCACTAAAATAAGAATAAGTACTATTAAGATGTTAATTAAAAGTATTTTCTAACAGACAAGCCATAATATAAGATATGGAAATATTTAATAATAAACAATAAAATAGAAACCATGAGAATACTGAATTCTAGTTACAGTGAACACCAGAGTTTCAATCACAGGAGATATAAAAAATAACACAATTGAATAGAGTCATACAGATGCAGAAAAACAATAACTAATCTTACTGTATTTTCCTGATTGACTAAAGAATTACTGTTCCCTAGTTAAGTTACTTACTACAGCAAGGCAAGGTGGCGACTGCTGAGTTGCTTGCTACATCAAGCCAAGATGAGGTGTGAGGTTACGTGAGATATTTGTGAGAGATCTTTCCTGTCAGGCTCTGAGAAACAAAGTGCTGCTGCAAGAGTTCCAGAATTTATCTCACTAATATTTAGAAAATCATTTCAGTGCTGGTGACATCACCTTTGGTCACCTGACTCTGGTACAGTACACCCCTAGAGCTTTGATAATATCTGTTGCAAAATCTGAAAGCTATAAAACGATTTCAAAAACTTCCACCCTTCCAGGGGAGCAATTAGTTCACCCCTAATGACAATACAGTAATATTCCTAGTCCTGGTTTTCCCAGACGTTTTTGTGTCTTGTTGCAATCAGACCTGTATGACAAAATTCTTATGGCTTAGACCAACCTATTTAATTTTCAACCTATTTTTCAAAATTAGCTGGACTGAGATTAACCTCTTCCCTTCCAGAATTCTATCTTAAAACATATACATTTAATCCGTTATTGTAATGCTGTCTGCCATACATGTATATCTATTTTCTGTCCAGCAGGATCTACTGTTGATGCATTTTTAACAGAAGCAACTTTACAAATACATTTTTAATAAAAGCATCTGCACAAATCAGCGTGATAGTCAAATGACATAAAATTCTTTACCAAACTCCAGCTAGTGGGCTGAATTTGCAATCACTGATTCCAACCCAGTACCCTTTCCTTTCTAAAAGGAAATTTACCTGTGTTACAAGTCTGTTTATGATGCTCTCTCATGCTGAACTCTGTTTTGGCCACCATCAAGCCATTTGCCAGACAGAAGTCTAGAATGACCTTTCTTTCTTTATTCCTGTTATCCACCCACATGAACCACTTCATATTATATCCTTTTCTGTCTGTCTTGATATGTGCATTCAGGTCACCCATTTTCAACAACGCATGTTGTCTTGTTTTATCTGGTAAGTCCTGCAACTACTGCCTGAATGTACTTTCTTCCTCACTATAACAACCCTGCTGTGGGACATAGTCTGAGATTATGAATACTGCCCATCCTTACCTTGGAATCTGTCACTAATTTTGATGACATGCCTCAGTAATTTCTATGTCTCTACCACATAGTTGCTAGTCTGTCCTCCCCCTCTGTGTTGAAGATTCTGGATCCCAAGCCATGAGATTTTCTGCTGCACTGCCTTCCATCATGTCTCCTGGATGCAGAGGATGTCCAGCCTTCTCCTTATTACCATGTCATTCACTTCCAAGCTGCATCCTGCAGATGAATCTATATTGAGTGTAGCAGTCCTTATTTCATGATTGGCATATTGATCGGTTTACAGTGCAGGTTTCTCTCAACAAAGCTGTCCCAGCTAACCCAAACTGAGCAGCTGGACACCTTCTGGCCAGTAGCTTATTGAGCCAAGGCTGCTGGCCTTTATGGTCAGCACACAATGGCCAGTAAGAGCACAGAGATAGCTACTACTATTAGCCTGGATCCCTGAAGTATTTTGAAGTAGACTTGGTCCTAATCCCTTTCATCACCAGCAAATTTCCATGGCTATATCTGATGATATAGTGAACATGACCAAGTCAACCAGAGCCACTTTTTGCACAGTCGAGTGACTAGCCTGGTATGACATGTAGTATGTGAGCTATGTTTTCCTCTCTAGGGGATACTGAGCACCACAGCTGATGCCCAAGGCAGTTGACTTATACAACTCTTCCCCCAATAGGCACAATCAAGAGTCTGTGCTGCTGCTCGCAACTTCATTCTTGGTTGAGTTTGATGTGGAAACATCCAGCATATTTTTTGTGAGGCAGGAGGAACCCACAGAGACAAAGGAAGAACATGCCAACTCCACACAGACATTTGTCAGAAGTCAAGCTCGAACCATCTACCTTGTGCTTGGGAGGCAAATACCGTATCTTTCATGTCAAATGTGAATGATGGGTTACAGATGGTATATTACTTCCCAGCAGAAAGCAAGCTGACAGGAATGGCACACAGTATACTGTTTTTTTTTTTGGATGTTTTGCTTCTTATCATTTTATTTTACTCTGATGCATGTACAGAGTAGAAAATGTCAAGTTATTTGCTTACCGTGACAAAAAATGAGGGATATCATTTGATGCTATATATTCTTTTAGTACTGCTTGTGGATTTTCCATCCGCAATAAAAGTATTATTTTTTGTGAACTTGGATAGCAGTACAGTTTTCGTGTCAGTAATACATTTTTGCAATTTTCTCTGCACTAGCCAGATCTCTGTACTAAATAGTATTTTTGGAGACTGACTTGGAATGTTATATTTTTCACTCTTGTTTTCTTTACGCTAATGTGTGTGTAACTACTGCTGTCTGTTCTTTCTTCACCTGAAATGGCTTCATGCATGCATATACACACACACACACACACACACACACACACACACACACACACACACACACACCATGCACGCATGCATGCAAAGCATACACATGCATACTACTTTCAGTGTTGCAGCTGTTACACTTAAACTTGTGAATTCAATTTATTTTTTAGTCTCTGCAAAATCATGTAAGCCTTTCAAACAAATGCAGTCATTGCTTCCATTCCATAGTTATGTGTTTAAATTTCGACTTTATTCTACATCTTGAATGTTACCAACCAGCTCTTATTTCAAGTTCAGTTTTATTTAAGGAGTCTTGTCTGCCTAATTTTGATAGCAAATGTATGCCATGTTATGATTCAGAGCCATGCTTCCACTGTTTATATCAGAGGAGCAACATTTTAATGTCTTTAAACAAATAAAACTGAAAGAAAGCTAATTCACCCCGATAATTTATTCTCTGGATTTTAGTTTCTGCAGAATATGCCTTTGTTTTATGATTGATGTGATTTTCTGTTGCATTGCATATGTATAATCTTTAGTTGATAAGTGAAGTGAGTATTAAATATAAGAAAAAAAAACAAGATAATTTAAATTAAATTTTGGGTTGCTTTTCTTTTAGGTTTATCAATAGATCAGGATCCATGGCATCTGACACATGGTGCATTTAAATCAATGTCTACTAGCTACAGACTTGCCATATTTGCTGTGCCTTTTATATGACACAAGGTTGCAAATAAACTTATCAGCATCAGTGCTTGTATTTCCATTAACTTCAGCAGTCTTTAAACAATAAAACAGCAGACCCTAATTTTCTCTTCTTTAGAAGCTGCTGACAAGCAACCCTTTATCTGATCAAAAATATATTATATAACACCTTTCAAGCCTTTCAATTCAGTCTTTGTATGTTCAAAGATGATGTTTATCTAATCAAAAGGTTGGCAGGAAGCAACATACTGCATAACAATGCTAAGGAAAACACTGTAATTAGAAGAGGGCTAAATTACTGTATTAATAGTTCAGGTTTAGTCTTTATTTCGACTAGCTTAATGGAAAATCTGTGGTCTTTGGAGCTATATGCTATCACTCTTACAGTTGGAAAAAAAACATTTTCTTCAAAACTAATTTTAAAAGGTTATAACTCCCTGGCTGAATTCTGTTGCATTTGGTTATAGCTGGGGATATGATTCCTGAAAACAGGACAGCGATGAGGTGAGACAAAGGAAGGAGCATATGCTTTAGCTAATGTTCCATCATATATGTAGTCCATTGTTTTAGATGCTTGGACACAATGTTCATCCAACCTTTTTATCTATACTGTTGTAGACAACAATGGCTTAGAAAAAAAAACAAACAAAACAATAAATATTTTTAGCCAAAAATAAATATATATATATATATATATATATATATATATATATATATATATATATATATATATATATATATATATATTTATATATATATATATATATATATATATATATATATACATATATATATACACACACACACACACACACACACATATATATATATATATATATATATGTATATGTATATATATACATATATATATATATATATATACATAGATATATATATAATATATATATACATAGATATATATATACATATATATACACATAGATACATACATATATACATATATATGTATATATGTATGTATATACTATATACACATATATACATATATATATATATATACATATATACATATACATATATATATACATATATATATATATATATATATATATATATATATATATATATATATATATATATACATATGTATACATATCCAGTGTCAGTGTCATGCATTTATTCTTCAGTAAAAATGCATGAAAACATCTGAGACAGTTTCCAAGTCAAGCAAGTAAGGTTCAGTTCATAACAGATAAGACTAAAAGAAACATGTAATTATATGAATGAATGGGTGTAATAATATATGTGCATCATCTATCATTACAGTAAAAGTGTACATACAACTGGTCAAGAAAAGGACCTTGTAAACTTCATTTAAGTTCCCAGATTGGAGTAGAACATTACTTGTCGACCAGTCATGTCTTTCTGGATATGTAAATATTCACAGAGACATTCCTTCTAACAGTAATGGAAAAGTCATACATGCATGCACGCATTCAGTATATTATTGACTGCTGCACATAGATCCATGTCAATTTGCCTAAGGAGTTAGAGCAAGCATAAAATATATTAGTGAAGGTTATCTTTAGTAAGCATCTAAAGAAGCCTTTTTTTTCATTGGGGCAACACCCCTGCATCACTCACATGTAGAAGGACACCCTCCAAACTTATATACATTAAATCTGAGTTTGCACAACAATAGAGATCAATTCACACTTGCCGAAGCTACCTTAAGCAACCTGATGCAGTCACAATGTGTATACAATAACAAACAGTGTTTGAGTCTATGTGCAGCATGAAACTTAATGACTCCTACAGTTACTTGTAGCAGGGGGGACAATTGATCTTGCCATAGGACACCTTGCTGTCGATGTGGCAAATAGCTGTTAAACCATGATACAGAGGAGGGACATATTTAGGGTAGATAGAGTTGCAAGAAGCATGCTGTGGTTTACCATGTCAAAGGCTTTTGATGAGTCTAAGAATATGGAAGAAGTAAATAGACCCTTGTTTCTGTGGTGGTTAACTATGTTGGTAAATGATAATAATGCTGTTGTGGTGCTGTGGGAAGGTACTTTGCATTCTGACAGAGCTCTATTAATGTGAATGGAGACTGGATAGGCTATATCTTCAGCTGATAATTGAAGGTCGTCTGCTGGTAGCTAGAGTGGTTGGTTTAAGTTTTTTAAGGAGTTTAGAAACTGGGGATATTGTTTTGTGTATTGGGATGGGTTGTGGTAGTTATTGGTGTGGGTTGGGGTAGCACTATTATTTTGGGCATTGGCAAGGGTCTGGACTGTTTCAGTGAAGGATTTATTAAATTGTGTGGGTATGTTTTCATAATTATTTGGTAGCATTGGGATTGGTGTAGTGGACTTTCCTGGGTGCAGTATACAATTTATTGTGTTCCAGAATTTTTTGGAGTTATGAGCATATTTTTCTTGTAGGTTTTGATAGTAGTTAGATTTGTCTAGTTTGATATGTTTTTTGGCTTTGTTGCGGAGCTGTAGGTAATTTTGTCTTAAGGTAGTGGTTTTGTTTTTTTGATATTGAGAGCAGGTGTTGTCCCTTTCTTTCGTTAAAGTTTTAGTGGGATTTGTTTGCCATGGGGCATAATTAGTTTTTATTCTAATGGTTCGGGAGGGTGTATATTGGTCCAGGATTTTTAGGAAGATTGTGTTGAAGTATTCAACTGCTTTGTCTAGAGATAATTGCTTTAGGGGAGTCCAGTTGCAGTTTTTTAGTGTATTGATGAAGTTAGTAGGTATGAATGTGTTTTTGTTACAAGCTCCTCTGAGGATAGGTTGGCTGATGGTTTGGGATTTGTTCCTCATTAGGTAGGTAGGATGATGGTCACTTAGGGTATCTGGAATACAGCCAGATTGCTGTGTAAGAGTGGGGCCAGATACTAGGATCCAGTCCAAGATGGACTGGTGATTGGATGTTTTGTCAATTCTAGTGGAGGTGGTTATAGTTTGGGTAAACCTGTGGAGGTTTATAAAGGCAGTGGGATTATGGCTGGAGCAGTTGATCCAGTCAATATTAAAGTCTCCTAATAGTATGGTTTCATGTGGAATGGAGTTGGACATCCAATTAAGCAGGTTTTCCATTTGAGTGATATTATTGCCTGCTGGGATTTAGCCACCTACAATAACTGTGTTTACTGGAGTTGAATTTTAATCTAGCAAGGATTAGTTCCACATCTTTGAGATCTTGGGTGTTGTAATATAGTGTTCTATGGTGAGGTGGTTTTGGAATATTATGGCAACACCACCTCCTTTTTTCTCTACTCTGTCTTTGTGGATAATATTGTAGCCAGTGGTGGTAATCTCATTGTCATAAAGTTTTGGTTTGAGCCATGTTTCAATTGACACAGCAATATCTGGTTTTATTAGTGCCAGTAGGGCATGTAGGTCCTGTATTTCCTTAAGTATGCTTCTAGCTTTAATGTTTAGGAAGTAGAGAGATGAGAATGGTCTGTGGTGTAGGGGATTTAGCTGATTTGAGTTAGGGTTGACTAGTGTTTTGGGTCCTGGATTGGGGTGGACATCTCCACTGTGAGTGAATTTTTGGACTAGGTATAGATAGAGCTTGGTAAATTTGTAAATTATTTTAATTTATTTTTTAATAGAATCTAGAGCAGAAGCTGCCATTAAAAAAGGAATAATTAGAAGAGCATATAAATATTGCATGATAACTATAAGAATCAATTAGAGGAGGTTAGAAAGGACTGGAATGAGAGAATAGATAAGCAATTCATAAAGAACCAATGGAAGGATATATGTATGTATCCCAAATATGCAACAAAATCTAGAAGATTTAGGTTTTTTCCAGGAAATGTTTACATAGATATTTTTATACCCCAAGTAGTCTCCAAAGAATTTTCCTCAGGCAGATAAATGTTGGTGGTGTGAAGGGGAAGAAAGAGATAATTGGGAACATATTTTCTGGGTGTGCGGTGAGTTGTTGGACTTTAAGGATTCCCTGTGGGATGCACTGTCAGAGATGCTGGTTGGGCAGATTGTTCTGACAGGGAGATGATTTTTCTGAGCTATGATACAAAATCGGAATTGCCTTAACATGGTAAGGCCCTGTGTCTAATAACAATGGGTGCCAAAAAAGCCTTTACTAGAAAATGGAAATCAAAATGTAAACCCACTATACTGGAAGTAGTGAACACAGTAACAGAGAAAAAGCAACTGGAAGTGAGATCTTTAAAAACGAGAAGGAGCAAACTACATAGGAAAAAATGGGAATTGTGGGTACAATACATACAAGGGTGGAATGAGGTTTAAAAGGTGGCAGGACTTAAATGAGCTATGTAATGTTTGAGTAAGAAAGATTGTGTAGATTAAAAATGATGTATAATGTTTGCAACTGGGAGTGTGTCAGTATGATTTGTGATGTAAAATGCTTGCAAATAGGATTTTGTCAGTGTGGTTTGTTTTCAGTTACATAAATGCATGATTGCCTATGTAGTAAGGGATGGTTTAATAAAGATTTAAAAAAAAGTCAGGAATTGAATAATTTATGTAATATTACTTAGGTTATATGATATATAGCAATATATGTGAAGTATGTTTGTTATGTTAATATAGTTTGACTACTTTTATATGAATGTAAATTTGCATGTGTCACAAGTGATAATTCAATAAAGGTGTTTGAAGAAAAAAATCGTAATTTTGTCTCATGCCTTTCAGTACATTGTTATCAAGAGGTTATGTTGTGCATAATACAGTGCTGAGCAAACCACAGTGTGAGATAAATGATGCATGCAATTACAAGTTTCCATACTGTTTTTAAAAATAACTAAACCAGCGCTTGCTTTAATGTATGTTTTTTAGTCTATTCCATGAATCAGCTGCTCTCTCAGAGAACCATTTAGCACACTTCTTATTCCTATGGAATCTTCTACATAGGTTGTGCCCTGATTCTTTACTATTTTTTGATAACCCCAAACATTCCCAGAGGTAGTTGCCTCTAAATCCCTATATACCTGAATATGGTCTCCTTTTAAGTATCAGTATGAGACACTGTACAAGTTCAGGTATTTTAGTCTTTCATAATAATTTAAAATTTCACATCCGTGGATGCCCTTGGTATATTTCTCTTGTATTGATTTCAGTTTACTCATGCTTGTTTTTTTGCAAAGTTTCCATATTGTTATTCCATACTCATACTCAAATTTGGGTCTAATGTAACTAACAAACAATGACTTCATCTCTGATTTCCTAACTTTATAAATATTTTTTATACTACCTATAAGTTATATAAGTACCATTAATCAGTTGGTTACAATGATTAGAAATGTTCAAAACTGGACGGTACCCATATACTCAAATCCTTAAATGAATCTGCAGTTTCAATCACTGTGTGCTGTAGTAAATATTCACCTTTCAGTTTATGTCTCCAAAATCTCATATGCTTCGTTTTGATGTATTTATCAGCATATTATTCTCCTGTGCCCAAACTGTCAATTTAGGCAAGTTCTTTTGAAGACATGTATCTTTAACACATCTAATTAGTTTACCCAGTTTCAAGTCATCTGCATACAGACGGTAGAATACCTCAGATGAAAAAGATAGATCTGAAAGATACAATCTAAATATGTATGGGCCTAGGGCAGAGCCCCGTGGACACCTTAAATGTAACCAACAATTTCAACTGTCCAATTGCTGTATAATACTTGCCATGTCCCATTAGTAAGCCATGCCGCTATTCATTTCATCAAGAGTACATCCGTACCTAGTCATTCTAATTTATGAATCTGTTTTTTGTGTATGACCCTGTCAAATGCTGGTTAAATCTATATAAATTACATCATAGCACAAGCTTTCATTCATAGCTGCTGTTGTATTGTTATAGAACATCAGGTTGCAGGTGGTAATAATGTATCTAATTTACACTTATGCATGCTGATACATAGTTTCAAGACCCAACCTTTCCATTTCTGACAATAACTTATCGAATATTACTTTCTCCATTATTTTCCACAACATGAAAGTAGACTTGAGGGTCTGTATGACTATGGATTTAACCTACTTCTGTTTTCCGTAAAGATGGTTTTAATAAGTGCATGTTACCAGTCTTGAAGCATCTCCACATATTTATGCAAATTAGTAAATAATAGGCATAATGGTACTGTATATTCTTGCAGAAGTGCTCTCAGGTCATCATTACTATTTCTGTCTCCTATATGTGCATTGTTTGGTTCCATTTTGCATAACTCTTTTTCAATATAATCTAAATTGATTTCAGTCTCTAAGGTTACCAGGATGCCACCAGGACAACTTATCACTACCTTTGCAGAGCCAAATTGTTTTGCATAATATTTTGAATACATACCCATAATCTGTTTTGTCTGAGAATATGTTTTACAGTCTACACTCAGCTTATCAGTTTGTATGTCTCTACTCCTTCTGCATCTTATGTATCTGTAAAATGGTTTCCTATTATGCTCAATATCTTCATATACATTTTTCTTGATCTTGTCTCACGCTGTGCGTAATTTGTTTATCCAGCTTGTTTATTTCAGATTTCAAAGTTGTAGCTCAACCTCTTTTCTAGTTCTTATATTTTATGTTTCTCATGTTAATGGAGTACCTCATTCTTATGGAAATTTATCCTCCTGACCTTGATGCCTCAATCCTGATAATAAACATTTTTTTGTTTCTTTTTTTTTTACATTCAAACAATTTTGCTTTCAAAACTTCCCAAATTCATTCTGCACTTTTTCCACTGAACACATCATTCCAATTAATTTTACATAGTGAATGTTTTGCTTCCATATAATCTGTTGTTAATCTTCTGTGTGCTGGTTTAGGTTTCAGTTTGGCAGAATTATCTAGCAACAAATTAACTTTTATAACCCCCATAATCACTGCATTTAAGCAATGATAAAACTTGACACAAAGTAACAGTAATTTCTTTAGGAATACAGTGATTGGTATGTTCCATTCCCTGGTAGTTTTTCTTTTTTTTTTTTTTTGGTTCAATGTACAGCAATCATTGTTCCTGGGTAAGTTATGAATAAATTCCTTACTAATGTTGTTGAATCAATATTATTCCAGTCTGTTTCTGGTAAAATTAAGTCCCCACTGCTAGTCTTCCCTCTTGTGTTTCCAGCAAGAAATGTATGAACTCCTGTAGGTCATTGAATGCCACAGTGGTACGGCGGTAGCATTGTTACCTCACAGCAAGAGGTTCTCAAGTTCGATTCTCGGTGTGGCTTGGGAGTGCCTTCTGTGTGGAGTCTGCATGTACTCCCCGCAGTTGGGTAGCGTTTGAAAGACATGCATGCATAAATGGGCATGCTTTTGTTGAAGATTTGGCATTGAGCTGGCACCTCGGCATTTCATAAAAGTCTACTGCCAATCATTAGTGGACCGGAGTTCTGCTGTGGCGACCCTTACCAGGAAAAAGCCGAAAGACAAGCAACATCAGCACTTGACTTTAATGGTTTATACTCAGTTGTTACATGTTCTAAGGTTGTCTTTATTGTCACAGTTACACATTCTTTAGTATTGGTGTTATCATTAAACATGCAATAATCACAAGCCTTGTAACTGTAATCCGTATCATAACACCTCCGCTGGATGTTTTGTTAGAATGTCTGTTACAGTAAAAGTATTTTTAACCTGAAAGAACTGGTTTCTAGTAATTGTTCTTTAACCATGTTTCAGAACTAATAGCATCAATCTTGTGGTAACATTACCAACTTTCCAATTAAAAAAAAAAAAAAAATATATATATATATATATATATATATATATATATATATATATATATATATATATATTGTTAATGCTGCTAGCATTAACAACCATCAAAGATGCAATGTTGCTATCTATGAACTGTTACATTTTTGACCTGGCAAAAACCAAGTCTTGTGTTTGTCAAATATTGCAAAATATCTGCTCCAAAAATTCTCTTCCCTGATCTTGACAAATGCATGCCATCCTGTCTGAACATGTGTGCCCCAAATTAGGATTGGATGCTGACGCATTTCCATTTTGTAAAATGGAACATCTTTTTCATGTAGGCATTTACCCCAAAAATTCATTTCATTCAGGGTGGCATGACTCTCCTTTCTATATGTGATTTTTGAAAAATGTCCTAATGCCTTTGCAATCAATACTATTTAAAACAGCAATAAATTCCCAACTAACGGTCAGAGTCCTTGCAGATGAAATAACTTGTACCAACATGAATAAAAACAGATCTATAATTCCTTGCATTAAAGCATTCTAAGTACTGCCTCATATCCTTTATTTTTTACTCCTGGCAAACAACACTATCCAATCTTTTCTGGAAATGTAAGTACTATTTCCTCTAATAGTCGAAACTCCAATTACAATAACTTTTCTGACCCAGATCTAAGGGATCTTCCAGCTTTTAATTCAGTAATATTTTCTCTGTTAATTGTTAAACAGGAATGTCCTTCATTACCAGTAGTAAAGTAGTATTCCAACTGTTTTCATTGCTTATTACATGTCCAAGCATAAAATTCTCATACAGCTGGCATGGCACTCTACATCCACAGCTTGAGCCATGTTGTCAACATCTATCTTTCTCATCTTTTCTCTTCAGTCCTTCCACTTTCTCTTTTGGAAAAATGATGCTTTTTTGTAGACTTTTTTTCAAAGAGAGTTGTTGCATTCCATGTAATCTGTGTGTTACATAAAAAAGCAGTACCCTTTTAAGTATGTATTCTCTTTGTTTTACAGATATTTATCCGTTTCTTTTTCTTCCTTATTGTGAACTTCTTCCTTTCTTTTTTTTTATTTCCTGAGATTGCTGAATACTTGTATCCAGAATTCCAAAGTTGTCAGTGTCATTATTTTGTTTCATGGGGCCTTGAATGATCTTTCCAGACAACAGAGACATCCTTTTCTAAATGTGTTCTATTTGCTCTTTGTATAACATTATTTCTCTTATCAGTCCAGTCATTAATATATGTAACAACAGTTTTCCAAGCCATACCAATTGCACAAGTGCATTTGTCATTAGAAAGTCTAGATTTACTACTAATAATGGATAACAAATCATCCAGCTTTTGACATTTAGCAATGTAGTACTCTATATGAGATATTTGTGCTTTAGCAAATCATTAACGTCATACTCATTTATGGAATCCATATTCAGCTGCAAACGAATAAAACATTTTAAACGAAAAGAATAATCAAAATCAGTTACCACAAAATATAGAGAGAACTTAAATAATCTTCTATGAAAAACAAATTACACAAACAATATAGAACTAAATATTAAAATAAGTATAGTAAAGTTGTTGCTCTAACCGTACAAGTTGTGAAATTCACTGTAAATTTGGAAATTCCTTTACATCGTGCTGTAGCTTCTGCTCACTATCGCTCACAGTCGCACCTCTTTTTAATGGTAAAGATCAATAAATCACAAAGACAGGATTGTCTAGATAAGCTTTGTATTGTCCTGTCTGCATTCTGTGTGAATTTATAACTGACTAGGCTCTTTGGGATGGCTACAGTCTGCCTGTCTAAAATATCTTTCTAACATCTAACAGTGAAATTTAAAGGTAAAACAACAACTTATAAATCAAAGTAAAACTGCTTATCTACAAGCTATCCCTACATTCCTACAAACAGTGAAAAAAACAGTAGTTAAAAATAAAATGTGAATTCAAATAAAAATTTATCTTACCAAGCTAACTGAACAGTCAATTACAAGCCAATACAAGATTGTTTAGAAAATATGCATATATATATATATATATATATATATATATGTATATATATATATGTTATATCAAACAATAAATTCTTCCCAACTGCATAAAATCAAAGCCATGCCATTTGTACAGGCACAGTTGTATGATGACACTAATAGTAACTCTTGTCTTGAACATACAGGCTCATAGGTAAGTACTGGATAAGTGGTCCACAGTCCATTTCAAGCCTTGCCAAAAAAACAGTAATTAAAATTCCCCTCTAACCTCAAGGAGGGCAAAACAAGGTAGACCAGGAGAGAATTTGAGGCTGCCCATACAATTATCTAGGTTTACCTTGAAGGTAACTAGAGTGTTACTCTGCCTGACATGTAGTGGAAGTTTGTTCCACATATGAGGGACACATTGGGATATGAAACTAAAACAGGCTATAATGGTGTTAATCTGCTGATGCAGGTTTGATTCCTTTAACTGAGTTTTTGATGTACCATTAGTTCTTTGAAGGAATAGGAAATAAAATAGGGGTGGATCTTTTATAGCACAAATGGCTAGACAAAGATCTCCATGGAGGATTCTGCAAGAGAAAGAGTACAGAGAAAGGGCTGCCATTCTCTCCTGGTAACTAAGATTTTTGAGGCCACTTTTTAGTTATGAATCTCTGAGGTGTCTCCATTTGTCTGATAATGTTTGATAAATACAAGTCATATGATGGGTCAGTTAGGGGAATTAGGACTTTTTTGGAACTAGAGGAGATGCTTTTGGAATAATAAACTTTTCTGAACTACTGTGGGCACATGATATAAAACTATAAAGAATTATTCAACAAGATTACCCAGCTCCCTTATAACAGTGTCTGATTGGAAGAATGCATCTCCTATATGTTATAAAAACTGTTTTTTTTTTTACCAAAATGAACAATGCTACATGTTTTTTTTTTTCATTTAATTTGAGTCCATTGTCCTGGCTCCAGTTAACATGGTCTATGCCATGTTGGAGAAATTGTGAGTAAAACATTGAACAAGCCCTAAATTATAGTCAGCTGCAAATGTAGTTAACCATAAGCCAGAAGGGATGGCCTGAAGGTCTGAGAAATGTATACCAAATAGTAGACTGCCCAAAACTGAGCCCTGTGATACACCAATGATAACTGTTTTGCTTTCAGAAATGGCACCTGCTACTCTAACACATGGGGTCTGTCAGATAACCAGATATAATTTAATGTATATGATTTACTAAAGGTTTCATTTATGCATCTGCACAGTTGTAGAGTATGTAACACCTGTGACTAAAGAGTTGCAAACTACTAATTTATGACTAGAGAAATGTAATGGCCATATGCATCACATCAGACATGTAAAACAGTTGTAATCCATGAATGTAAAGAAAGCTATTAGAGTAAATATATATCTGAGGCTCTTAGCATGCTTTAAAAGATATGAATCACACACCAAAGTTGCATAACTTGTGACAAGTGTCTGGGTTGGTCCTATTTGTGTTAGTTTGGTCTTCACATTGTTACATAATATGTTCTGGTGCTCTGTAGGCATGTTTTTTTTTAATCTGTGCTGTATTTTGTCCTTTTAAATACTACTTAGATTGTGCTCTCTTGAAAAATTAGCAGCAATGTGCAATGCACATGCACACTCCAGTGTCATCAGACCAGATTTTGATGCATAGTTACTTCTCCCTCACAATGTTTGCCTTGCTAGTGTCGTCAATTCTGGTCGAGAGTTAAGAAAAATTTGTATATGCACAACGTTAAAGCAATAAAATGACAAACTAAGAAAACAACAAAAACAGTCGGCACCCAATGTTACAACTCCAGGAACAACCACTTGAAAATTAAAAACAAAATAATTTATTTTGTTTTTAACATGCGCAATGTTCTTAGAACTCAATAGCACCATAGTGCATCATTTCACAAGTCAGTACTACAATGACTGTCTTGTATTTGTTATATACATATAAATTATTTATTGTAAAATATTTGTTAATGCTATGTTACCGTATTAGTTCCTAACCTTTAGTCTCTTTCAACACAAGGTATTGTATGGACCATGAAAGACAAGATCACGTTCAATAGATTTGGCATGTTTACACAGCTTTTGGCTCATTTTCACGGAGCTTATAAACACTTGGCTTGTACCCAGTAACATCCTAGCACAAATGAACACTTTCAATTTATTTTAGCAATTTTGAAAGATATTTAAGAGTGCTGCTGCTGCATTTTCAAATCATTTATTGTATTTTTCTACTTTTTACCATAGTAAAGTGCCGTTGCTTTTCAGACCTTGCTGCTGGTTTTCTATACTATAGTCCTTTTAAAAGTGTGTATTTGTCACTAGTTTGTTTGATTTGTCCTGTTTGAATTTACTTTGGACTTACTGTAGTATGGTTTTACATTAAGAAGGCCTGGAACTTCATTTCTAGTGGAAGTAGAAGGTCACTTGGCCTGTAAGAATCACACAGGAAGGCTTTAAGCGATACTACTTGATCAGCCAGAGGGTTAGTTGCTTTGTTTCTTCACTTTACTTCCTGTAATATTTAGAGCATTTATGTTCTGCTGCTCATTACACAGTGGCGATTAGCAGGGTCCTGTATATACTCGGGCATATAGAAATAACATTTTCCATATAAAACTACTTCTGATATTTCCATAGTACTTAGTTGCACAATGAGCAATTAGTTTGAGCTCTGAGAAACAGTCCCCTTGCATTTGGTCTTAGATAGTCCTGATTGTAGTCTATACTCTTACAGCAATCATGCTAGATAGCTGTAAACCCTTTTTGTAACATCTCCTTGTATGCCATGAAATAAGAATCCCTAGTCATAGACCTACACTTTCCTACTATCTTTACAGCCAGCCTGGTGGATATGGGCAACATAGCACTTGCCTCATGTTTGCTGACAACCACATAATTCTTAAAAAAACAGTAATGAAGTGTGAGAGATGCAGTTACATAGTGCCACTGGAGGCAAGATTCAAGCATACACGCATTTATAATAAGTTGTCAGTAATACTCATATATACACACACACGCGCACACACAGTACACCCGCCACATATAGTATAGACCAGACACACAGACTCACATATGCTACTAAATGTAATCTCCCTAAACCAGTAAACCTCACAAACATTATAAAAATGAAGTGTCCTCAGCAACCTCAAGATCATTCTGCAGAACCAACACCCAATATGACACATACGGACACATCCCACTGAGTCTCAGCTTCTAAATCCATAAAGCACACAACCCAGTATTTGGTCATTGGACACGCCATTGTGACACACCAGGCTAAGTAAGGAGAGAGTCACAGTCAGCTGTGGCCCGACTCCATCAGATCACACACACACAAGCACACACTTAGGTCAATGAACAAAAAGTTCCAGTATGACTCATTCATACTCCACATGTGTGTAAACAAGCTAAGATGAATCCCCCTGGAAAACATGAAGAGAGACATGATGGAGCTCTGAGACTGTGTCCCTTTTGGCTATGAGCCTAGCACTGAGCTGCATTCTACCTTCTCCAAGGATGATGCCACAATATGAAGAGAAAATAAATTACTTTAAAAAATGTCTTAGAGTTTGGTATAATTCTAAGGGAGTTATAATATTTGTCAGCCTGGGTGGATATGGTCATCAAATCAAGCTGCTTTACCAGGGATAGTCTACATTTGCCTGCTTTGGGATTTTGAGTATTGGTTATAACATTAGTGACACTGATACTGCCTTTTTAGGCACTGCCAACCTAATAAATATATATGTATAACTAAACCAGCTCAGGAAGATCTGAAGGTGTTACTGCTCAATGACAGGAGTCTAATAAAAAAGCTTCACTTCCAAACTCTCCTCCACCTGGAGAATGTAGACATCTCTGCAGCTACTGAGACAGGTTTTAAAGCCACAGAGAGCACCTAGGCAGTACAGAGTTACAATGCCCCCCACACATTTAGTCCAACTATTGCACAGGAAGGGACAAAAGATGAAGGTGTCTCTATTTATATTGAAAACAGAAAGACACCTAAAGGCTGGTCCATGGATATGAAGTGCTTGAGCTTCTTCACATCCAAATGACCTTAGACAGAGTTCCTTGCTATATCCTAACAAGCCATAGGTGCTCTCTATTTATTGATTGAATTTATTTATTTATTTATTTATTTATTAATTGCATTTGTTTACAGCGAGAGTCTGATTGGGCAGAAGGCTACCCTTTTTCAGCAGAGGCCTTTGGGAAAAACACTCCAGAAAAATACCAGCATTGCATAAAGACTGTAGTAAACAGAGATATATAAGTAATCAACAAATATGCACAATTTAGAGTATCACTAATTAATAGCAGCATCATGTAATGAGCTATGAATTTTTTTTTTCCAGGAGAGAAGCACATGGACAAAAAATCACATAAAGAACATAGGAGACAGAGGTATAAAAGTAATTAGCAAGTGTACAATATTTAAACAGAATATCATTAATTAATAGCAACATGTGTGAAACATTTTGGGAATGGCCTTGATAGGAGAAAAAAAGGAGGACAGTAGAGTATTAGGAGGTGAGAGAAAATGTTTTGGGATAGGTAGGAGGAAGAAGAGGGAGAGGCAGAGGATGAGGAGGTTTTAGACCAGTAACTATGGTTACCGTGCTGCACTAGAAGCAACAAATAAAGTAACAGATATAAAATAATTGGAATTGGGATTTTGAGAAAACAGTAAGAGCAGATTACATAGTAAAAATGGGAATTGTGGGAACAATACATACAAGGGAGGAATGAGGTTTAAAAAAAGGCAGGATTTGAATGAGCTGTGTAATAGATGACTGACAGTGACTAGATAGATTATAAGTGAAGTATAATGTTTGCAACTAAAATTGTCAATATGGTTTGTTTTCATTTATATAAATGTATGATTGCATTTGTCATAAGTGAAAATTTAATAAAGATGCTTCTTGTTTAAAAAAAATATAATGTTATTGTGCTTGGAAAAAAAAAGAAAAATTAAAGAGCAGGATTTTTATCATCCAGTAGTTGTGCATATCCGGAGCCAAGTATCCTTAAGGTATTCTCTTGTTTGTGCCATAAAGGAGTTGATGATTGCTATGTTACTTAGAGTGAGAGGGAAGGGAGTTCCAAATTTTGTTCAGGAAATACTAGTGTGAAGAATTACAAGTTGAGTTGTTATTTTTTGTAATGGTTAATAACATTTTGTCATTGGATTTCAGCTGTGTCTCCTTAGGTTATAAAGTAGGAGAATATAGCAATAACCGACGATGTCAGTGTGGTATATTGAAGATTTACCCATGGTTGCTGTGGTTTAATCATGAGGGTGAATCCTAAGTGATTTAATAAAGCCAACCATGGGTAAATTTCAATATACCACAACCACGGAGTCGGTTATTGCTATTATACAATGAAATTATTTAAGAAAAAAATACCTACTTTTCTTAAATAATGTCTTTGTATAATGGCACATTACTGTTCTTTCATGGCTGGTGGTATACTTATTCCTTGTGTTGATGTAGTGCGCATGCATATAGGACTTGCGTTCCCATGCATACCCAGTACATCAGTGCTTGGGAAAGTAAGCAATGGCGGAAAGAAGATTTCCGTTGCTCCACTTTTCCTTTATTTATTTTTTTAATTAAAAAAAAAAATGGTTCGGGAAGTTTAGGGTAGGAAAGAGAGAGAATGCAGGAAATACAATGGAATCAAGTACGTGTCTTTAGTTTTAAACAATGTACCTGATTTCCCTTATATTTTCTGCATGGTGTCTCTCTCGTTTGTCCGGACTGCAAATTTTGTTTTTATTTTTGCTGAATAAAAGTTAAATAATATACCAATGGGAAAAAGTCCAGGTGACCGGACCTTTTTCCATTGGTATATTCTCAGATTTGCAACGGGCACGCTGGTTGGGCTGGCCAATCAGCATGCTTATTTTAGAATATTAATGGACACTCATTGCATAATATTTTTTAAACTAGGACATTTTTCTGGGTTATAGACAAGTTGATGGGAAGTAAGTAGGTGGGAAAGTGTAAGATAATGCCTTATGTGTAAACAATGAAGTTTTTTTAAGGGCAGAGAATGATGTGCCCTATTATGATAACTGGTTACAAATTTTGCGTCTGTATAGCATTGTTTTAATGGTGATAACTGAGTGGATTGTAAGTTAATCAAGATGGGAGCAACATGCAGTACTGTAGGGATGAGACGGGATAGAGCAGTACTTTTTCTGTGGAGTATTGTTTGACTATATAGAGCACCCCTCGCTTTTGGTGTATGTTTTTTTTACTGTTTTTTAATCATCAAATGTTAAACTTTCATCAATAGCGACTGCTAGAAGCTTAGTTTGACTTTTTAGTTCTATGTCAGGGCTGTTAGAGGAAATGATGTTGAAATTATTTTGTTATTTTGTTGACAGTTGAATGCTTTGGTGTAAATAACATCAGTTTTGTTTTTATAGGGTTAAGGAGCAACTGTGTATCACACAGTCAGGAAGCAGTGGTGGAGAGAAAGACTCTTAGCTAAGTTGTTTTAATTTATCTTAACTGTTAGCCTGGCACGAGAATGTTGAATTGTATGATTGTGGTTTGTTTAGAAATTAGGTGGACACCATTAATGAATATATGAACATCAGGGAACCTAAAATGGAAGGAAAGAGGAGATGTAATTTTACCATTTTTCTGCCTGTTGTCTTTTTGAGAGGTAGCTGGAGAACCAAATAAGTGATATTTCATGTATCACTACACAAGCTAGCTTTTGAAGCAATCCCCGGTGGTATACCATATTAAAATCTTTGGAAAAATCTAGGAAAAGTGCCATGAGTAAGTTCCCAGAGTTTTGATATTGGTTAAGCGATACTAGAAAACTAAACTGAGCTGTACATTTACTATGAAATAGGACAGAACCTGTGCTGTGTAGGGGAAAGTAGGACAGTTGTCAGAGAAAAAGCTGAAGAGCGGACACTGGCTACACTTCTCCAGAAGTTTTGAGAGTGGAGTCAGTATGGCTGTGTACCTGAAGTTTGAGAGCTCTTTTGAGTTTCCACCTTTATGGAGAAGAAGAATGTAGTACCTTTTCCATTGTGTTAGTACATAGCTTTTGTTGATATTATTAGGGCAATGGTGGAAGGGTTTAAGGTTACTAATAGGTTTTTGGTAGAATTTTGTAGAAATTGAGATTGGATTGAGTGCAAGTGTTTTAGGAACTAACAAGGGAGGAGAAGAACCTATGTCTACCAACACTGAGAGAGGTTATTATTTGGATGAAACGGGTATTGAATTCACTGGCTATGCTGTCAGTGTGGTTAGATGTAGTAATTGTAGGTTGATTTATGTACCAGGTTTTAGCAGCTCATTGATTGTAGTCCAAAAAGCTTTAAGGTTGTTATAATTTGCTCCCTGTATATTAAAAGAGTATTTTTATCAGTTTTGTTTTGATTTGATTTTAAGTGGATTTTCTGAGACATTTATACTACTTAATGGGCAGCTATGGTCTAAAGTTGCTTCCATTTTTATCAGGCTATTTCTCTCTCTATCTCCTTCATGAGCAGTTTAATATTTTTGAAATCCAGGAAACTGGATCCAATTTAATTATTTTGTTTTTTATTTGGACTAGTTAATTTACTGTGTTAAAGCAAATTGAGTTGGACCACAGCTTCATCAAGTTTAAGGGTAAGAAGAGCCTACCAGTTGACCAGTTTTAGTGCTGCAGTGAATTGGTCCTTACTAAACTCGGAGAGTTTAGGAACAAAGTTATACTGATACTGTTTTTGCTTAGGTTTATGATGCCTTATTGTGATAAAAAGTAGGTGATCACTTAAGATATCAGGTAAGTACCTGTTGAGATGATTTTGTTTGGGGCATCAGAGAGAATGCATTCTAAGGTAGAGTTTCTACCAGAGTTTTTGTTGTATCTTGTAGGAGCTGAAATATGTTGAGTTAAGCTATATAGATTAATCACATTAGAAGGGATGTTACTGTCAATACTTTGCCAGTCTATATTCAGGTTACCTAAAATGATGCCCAAGGCAGAGAAGTTCTTCAGCAGTAATAATGTTATTTCCTGGGGGAAAGTACACTCATATAATGCTTTAGTGCATTAACTTGCAAGGATGCTATAATTATTTCAGCAATGAATAACAGGATGGGCTTATTTGAGACCTAGAGAGGTTTAAAGTCTTCTTATAAATAATGGCCACCCCACCACCTCATGACTCAGGTAAACCATCATACATATTTCAATGTACTCAAGATAATCCCCATGGAACCTAATACTGTACTTGGGGGTGACTATAAACTGAGAACCAAACATAACCTCTAACATGCAGGTCCAGAGATTCCTGGACTTTGCAAATGCAATCGCCTTGGGCAAGTTAGTCTGCACACCATCTCACAACCAAGTGACAACCTAGCAAATTTTCTAGCCACCCCACCAAACCCTGAGAACACTACTGTCTATTTGGAATCATTCACAGAAAGCCTGAATCACCATATTAACAGCTGCAGAGAAACAGCCGTATCTATACAGATTAAATGCAGGATTAACTCAGGAAAAATAGCTGGTGAAACCCCAATATCAATACTACTATTACATTATTATTATTAGTATTACAAAATTAAGAAATGAATGGTAAAGATTAGGAGGTGCAATGCTCAGCAAGATGATAAAAAATCCCTCATCCTTCATCAAACTAAACAAGCAACTCAGGAGGTTAAACAAGCATAGCAAAGCAAAATTTGAGTTAAAATTAGCCCCCCCCCCCCAGGCCAAGGACAATCGCAAAGCTTTCTTCAGTCATGTCTGTAACCTTAAAGGCAATACACAGCAATGTATCAAATTAATTGTAAATGGCGACACCTATATGGAACCAGACGATATAGCAAACTTCCTGGCCAGAAAAAAATAACTCTGATTTTACCCTATTTCCCCACCAGATGCCCCTGAGGAAATATTCACATCCATAACACCTCTATCACTATAGAGCAAGTACACACAATGTATCCTAAGGGCAAAAACACTGCATTGATTGGTTCCAATAATATACCAAGATGCCTCCTTAACGGCATGAAAGATGAGCTATCAGGGCCACTAGAAAGTTTGTTTAACTACAGCCTTTAAACAGGCTCATGCCACATGAATGGAGGACTGTAAATGGCTATCCTGCTACACAAGGCTGGCCATCCTTGAACCTGGGGATGATAGACCCATAAGCCTTACTAACCTGATATACAAAGCTATGGAGAAAATAATCATGGATATCCTAAGTGGTGACATAAGTAACCGACATACATTGGACCCGAATCAGTTTGGATTTGTAAAGGGCAGGTTTTGCCTACTGAACCTGGAGCACTTCTTTGAGAAGGTCATGAAATCAATGCCCACTGTACATGTTTCTGTTTTCTAAAATGACCCAGGAGCACTTTTTCAGAGTCACACAGCAGGCAAACAGTGGTGGTGTATTGAGATATCCTCCCTTTTCACTGTTGCAATATATCCCTTGGCTTTGGGTTTTGACTAAGGAAATACTTTATCATCTGGCTTTCCTTTCGAGGAATTATCCTTGGGGGATACAGTGGCTCATATGATGGAATGCTTTAAGTGGGATTGTTCCCAAGTATCAGAGATTCAAAACCAGTATTATGAGCTCTTAAAACTGGACTCACCTAGACCTTCTGCAGTCTCTCCAGTCTTTGCAGCCATGCTGGACTCATAAACAGCCGCTTCTCAGGCTCCTGTCTCTCAACCATTTGCCTCCAAGTAGCCATACAGATTTTGTAAAGTACCCAAAGATCATAAACACTTGTGTAAAAGTCCATCATCTCATCCTACTATTGTTTCCATGTCCACTGATGAGCCATCCAAACTGCTTTCTTGTTTCAAGCTGCTGCTTTCTGATAAGGACAGCCATGCTATGGGGAAAAAGTGCACACTTCTGATACCTTGGCTTTTAGGTCCATTAATTATCAGGCCCACATGACTAGATATGCTCTGGCTCTCTGGCTCTCAGCTGGGGGGGGGGGGGCTGACATGCTTGATTCATAATACACTAAGACGTCTGCCCTCTCGCTTGTAAGTTCCATCTCTCAGGTGGCATGCCATTCCATTAAATTCAACTATGATGCAGTTGATGACTCCTGCAGGGCAGCTACATCTAGTTCTGTCAGGAAGAGATACTTCTGTTTTCACATTCAGGCTTTTCCTGAATACATAAAAGCCAAACTTTTAGATTGTTCCTTAGACAACCAGAACTTTTTTTGCCACTGCTGTGGCAGAACTGTTTACAGCCCTGCAGGATAAGGGAATGGTTCTGTAGTAAGTCTAGCAATTTTTTGTTTCTCCTGTACCAAACTTCCAGAGTAATGTCCTTTGAAATCTTGTTTTGTCCTTAGGCAGCTTAAACAGCTTGTTAGAAGTAATAGTGTTTCTAAGCTGATTTTCACAGATAAACCCTCTTAGAGTTTGAGGCCAAAAAAACTTGTTTTCCTGATAAATCTGCTTCTGTATGACATTTAGCCTTCCATTGCCCTCAGCCAGATTCCTCTATCCCTCAGGGTAACCTTTTCCTTCCCTGTTCGATAACAGATAACCTCAGACTCCTAGGTTCTCTACATCATCCAACATGGTAATTTTATGGCTTGGAAGTCCCTGCCTCCATTTTCTGGTCTCCCTCAGCTATCTACTTGCCAACTTCCTCCTTTTCCTGTGGGCCTGCAGGATCGGGTATAGCAGGGAACCATACAGTCTGTTCCCTTGTCTCAACAGTGAGTATGTTTTTATTCAAGAATGTTTCTGGTACCCGTGGAGGAGGAGACATGGAGGCATATTCTAAACATGTGCTGTCTCAACATCTTTCTCAAGGTTCCTTCATTCAGGATGTTTTCTCTTCAGACCTTTTTCATTCTTTTGTTTCCACAGGCTTTACTGGTTTCCCTGGATTTGAAGGACACTTACCTCCATATTCCTATTCATCATTTCTTTAGGAAATGTTTGCGTTTCTCTATTTTTTCTTCTCATTATCAGTTCTCTTCCTTGCCTTTTGGTCTTTCAACAGCTCCAAGGATATTTGTAATATGTTTGGCCTCTTGCATCTTTCTGCAACTTCAGGGAATCCAACTATTCTCTTATCTGGACAGCCTTTTGATTCAAGCCTCTTCTCAGACTCTCCCACTTCAGAATCTACACTTGACTATGCTTCTTTTGTGCAGTGTGATGTTCTTTCTCACACTCAAAAAGTCTGACTGCCTTTCAGGACCAAGTGGTTTTGGGTTGCATGATTCAGATGATTCCATTGTTGGCTTCTATTCCACCTCCCAAGGTCCTCCTTTTGACTGCTTTTTTCCAATGTTGTCTTCTTCCAGTTCTTCCTGCAAGGGAGTTTCTATGAGCCCTGGGGTTGATGGCATCCACCATTCCACTGGTTACTTTTGCCAAACTCCACATGAGGAAATCTCAGTTGTACATCAAGGCTGTTTGGCTCCAGCACTGCCATCCTGTGGAATTTTCATTCCCTCTTTTACCCAGTCTCAAACTTGAATACTGCTGGTGGATTCAGAGACTCCCAAAATCCAGATATATGCTTTTTCAAGTTCTTCTTCCTACTTAAGAACTGTATACAGATAGTTCTGATCACAGTTGGAGAGCTTTCTCCATCAGCCTGAAAGTTCAGGATCAGACCACATCACTGTCAGAGATGAGGGTTCTAATCCCAGGTCTTCAGGCCTTTCATTCCCTCTAAACGTTTTTACAGACAATGCTACAGTCATCTGTTACATCAACAAGTGTGTGTGTGTGTGTGTGTGTGGGGGGGGGGGGGTGTTGAACAGAGTCTTACCTTCTTTGCAAGCTGGCTCTTCAGGCCTGGGATTTTGCAACCCACCATCACGTGGTTCTTCAGGCAATATGCTGCCCTTCAGGGAACAATATAGTGACAGATTCTCTGTCCTTAAATACATCTTTTTGCTTGCCCCCTGAACAGGCAATTTCCTCAGTTCTTTTCTAGAGGACCAAGTCACCGGCCTGGCAAATGGAATCCATGATTTTTTCTTGGAAGGGAATGCTCTGGTATGCCTTTTCCCCTTTTTCGCTGTTTCCCAGAGTCTTTCACAAGGTCATGTTGGGCACACCCAAAAAGGTTGCTGGTGACTCTTTTGTTAAAGCTTATTTGTCAGCCTTTTCTGCCAGCCTGCCTTTGAGTCCACATTTGGCTTCTAGTTTTGAAGTCAAACAATTCCTGAAAGGCATCCTCATATCAGGTGGCTGTGAAAGCCTATTTCTCCTCCTTGGGACCTTCATTTTGTTCTTGGAAAATTGACTTGATCTCCTTTTAATCCTGCTTTTCCTCTTCCCTCCACCAATCTTCTTGGAATACTGTATTGTTTGTGACTCTTACTTCTGCCAAGAGGATCTCTGAAATCCAAGATCTCATAGCAGTTCTTCCTTTTTTTATTTTTTTACAAAATCATGGTGTCTCTTCATACTAATCCTTCTTTTATGCCTAATGTGGTTAATGATTTCTCCTTGAATCAGTCATTTCATATCCTTTCTTTTTTTTTCCTTCTCACAGTCTGGTAGTGAGAAGTTACTACTACACACCTTGGATTTACACAGACAACTCCGATATTACTTGGATATAACACAACATACTTAAGAAATTCCAAGCAACTTTTTATTTTCTTTCATGCCAGGAAATTGTGTTTGACAGTGTCTAAGCAAACTGTCTCCTCCTGGATCTCAAAGACCATTTCCTTTTGTTATGCTTTTCATGGCAAGCAGCAATCCACTTCAGTTAATGCTCATTCTAACAAGCCAGTAGCCTTTTCTGGTGCTTTTTTCAAGGGTCTTGATAATAGATACACCTTAGAAGATGCTACTTGGCCTTCTTTTGACATTTTTACCAAACATAAGTTGGATGCCATTTCTAGGGCCAGGGTAGGATTTGCCAGGGCTATCCTTCATGGGTTTGTGGAGGGCTCTTTTCTACCGTTCTCCTCCCATGTTTAACAGTGTTTTTTTACTCTTCAAAGTATAAAGAATGCTGCAACAGTGATAAGGAATGGTAAGATTGTACCATAACAGTGAATGTCCTACTTCTGACTGTTGCGGTATTCGTTTACTCCCTCCTCCCCTTTTTATTTTTCATTTGCTGTACTGCTGACCGAGGGATTTTCTCTTACATCCTTATCTCCTTCTATTTCATTTCCTGGATGAGCATGCTATTGTTTCCCTTGGGTTAATCTGATTCTCCTGGGGCACTTCAGTTCTGAGGATTAGGTGTCCATATATCATATATGTACCTTGCATGTAGGACATACTTCTGCCGTATGGTGCTGGGTAGGTGTAAAAGCTTTGGTATGCTGGACGGACATTAGGCTGTCCTTGGCAGAATATCCAAAGTAGAAAGAATACCGCAACAGTATGAAATAGGACATCAACGGTTATTGTAAAGTCTTACGCAATTATAGATTTTTTTTTTGAGTATATGGCTGATGAAGTTGTACAACAAACTGTGCTTGCAAATTCAGCTGCATATTGGGGAGATGATATTCTGCAGTTGACATCACATGTGATTTTCATGATCAGTGCCATAACCAAAGGTGGGGCAAACAGAACAACTGTCTTCACTAATAACTTGTACAGAAAGCCAAATGTTACAAAAAGTGAGAGAGTGCAAACTATGAATATAAGTGTTTATAAGCATGATTAATTAGTAGACGCCTTATAAAATGCCTGTCAGTCTGTCTTGTTTTATTTTTAAGGTTAATTAAACTACCTGAAAAAAAACACAAACAAAAAACATTACAGTTTGTGAGCTGCCTGTACTTAAGGGCAGTTTTATAAATTGTTAATATTATTTTAATAATGTTTGACAGTTTGAAAGAAATTTCTTATATACGGAAGAAGGGTGCCCAATGGGAATCCTGCACACAGTGCAGTATTCCTTTTCTACAAGTATGTTGATGCCACTGAGTGTGTTGCTCAGATGGGACATGTATAAGTAATGCAAAAGCAAGGACTCCAGCACTATCATCATAAGTGTTGCAGCTGGTGTTTTCCCTGACATACAGGCAACAGGGACCCAGGTAGTGTCAGCCTCTCTTGGTGTTGCAGGTGGTGTGCCAGGGCATCAACATGAAGGACTTTTACTGCATTTGCTTCATGAAATTGACTGTGCATGTCAACACGCTCTCATGGTTTGTGATGGTGCAGGCCCCACTGCAACCACTGATGTTTTGACACAGCTTGTGTCTACTCTCACTAACAATGGCATGTGCACAGCACTCACACATTGTGTGTGTTCTGATCATCATCATCTCCCTTTTTACCATTCTCTGCATTGGGTCAGGGTGTCAAATCAACTGTCATCATCTGTCACAATCCAATGCCACTCCTTTACCTTCTTCAGCAGTCATGCCTGCCTGTTGCAAGTCTTGCCACGCTTTCCATCCAACTCTTTGCTGGGCAGCCTTGTTTCCTCTTGCCTTCTTCCTGTCTGTCCCAAATCTTTTTCACCAGATTGTCGTCTTCTTGCCTGCACATGTACCTGATCCACTTTAATTATTTCTCTGATTTGTTCTTATCAGGCACATACAAATTACATGCATACAATGGGCACACAGATAAACAGCTACTGAAAAATATATTACAGATGAACTATATGGTATCAGTGCATCCCTTGCTAGTTCTATGCGACACTTTCCTGCTATGGGTATTAGGAACATAAGTGCTTTGTGCACACCTCATTATATGATAGCTGTATAGTGTATGAATCTGTCTCCAACTCCAAGTGCAACTAACTCTGGGCAAAACTGCAGTCCAAATTGTAGCTTGCTACAGATCCCCCAGGATTCCCATCCCTCTTTTCTTGATGTACTGGAGAATATTAGGATTCAACCAAACACCCTAATGATGGGTGACTTCAACTACCCCACCATTAACTGGGAAAACTACTCGTGTACCAACTCCTTAGCTCAACACTTTCTGGAATTCATAAACTCCAATGCCCTGGATCAACTTAACCCCCCCCCCCCCACCAGGGGTAACAATATCCTAGACCAAGTCATTACCAACATGAGTGATCAGTGTTCCACATCTGAAGTCAACTCCTTGTTCGTCCAATCCGACCATAAGCTGATCACCCTTGATATCCATATCCCGCCCCCAACCCCGATTAAGGAAACCACAGTAAAAAATTTCTAAGTGGTGAACTTCATTACACCCATGCAGATGAACAATACAGTTGCAACTGCTGAATCCTACACAAGTGCACTGTATAAGCATTTACACAAGTGCATGGATCGTGCTATCCCAAACAGAAACAATACACTATCTTCCAAAAAAAGGAAGCCAATCTGGTGGTTCCCTGCCATAAACAAACTGTACAACAGAAGGAAGAAACTGTTGCAAAAGAGAGTAAAACCCCATGAGGGGAGGACCTTCCCTGGTCAGCCTCAGTAAGAAGCTGAAATCCCTTATAAGATCCTCCAAAGTTAACTAAGAAAACAAAATTGCCACTAATTCCAAGGACAACCACAAAGCATTCTATAGCTATGTCCAGAATCTTGATGGCAACACGCAGAGGTTGTGCAGGTTTGTGAACCTGAAGGAGATTTTGGTTTTTGAAACTTAGTGAGTGGTTGGAAATGTAAGGTTTTAAGAAAGTAGCGAGAGCTGGGCAGTTAGCAGGTTTAAAGATGAGTTTGAGGGCAATGGTGAGTTATAGCTAACTGAGGTAGCTGGGTAGTTCAAGCCAGTTGAGGGTGAGGAGGGAGTGACAGTGGTGGGAAGAGTTTGTTGAATTGGGCGCAAATTTGGTGATCTTGTGGTAGCAGGATTCAAGCTTGGACTGAAGGCCAAGATGGAGATTGGTGAAAAGGGGGGCACCATACATAAGGGAATCTGTATGCAGATGGCCATTACAATGTGCTACAGAAAAGGTCAAAATTTTACATTGGTATATGATAACGGTCATGTTGCTAGTTGGTGGTAGCACTTGTTTCCTGCTTTTCCTGTAACTAGTCTAGTCGAGATACAAATCTGCTGTATCCAGAAATGTTTGTAAGCTTCAAAGCCTCTCAAGCTTTTCTGTGTTGGAGGGAAGCCTTCTAGCTTATCATTGGGAGTAGTAAGCACTAGGTAGCGCAGCTACCACAAGAGGAGTGGTTTCTGGCCCAGAAATTTTTATTGGCCATTTGGACAGTTTTTCCATCCCTTTCAACTTTCTGGTTTAAAGGCCCGCTTTTGTGCCGGTTTGCACTTGTTTTAGCTCTGCACTGCAGCGCCGAGCTGAGGCAGACTATTACTGATGCCAGAAAGTCTGCTCTTAAGTTTTTCCCTTAGATCTTGCTAGTTCTTTCTCTCTTGCACTTAACCTAATCTCTCTGCACTTCAACATGTTTTTGTAGCAATTATTGTAGCACACCTAAGTGCCATCAGCACTAGTCATTTTTCACGGAAATAGCTCCAGAACTTAGTAGTTATGACCATTGACCACCCCTCCTGGTATGATTAAAGGGCAGTTCCCTGTGCTTTCTCCTATTAACCTAGTATACTTGGGCATTCTGAGGCAGTGCAGTAACTGCCTCATGCACACAGACAACCCTCTCCTCTTGCCTCCTAACACTCAGACTTGTGAGAGATGCACATATATCACCAAATTGGAAGCTATGCACTCTCCAGCCTTGACTAGACTAGCTGGTTGAGAGGAGAAAATCAACACCTGCACCACACCACATGGAACACACAGCCCTTCAGAACACCCACTATCAGAGCTCTCATATAAAAACACTCATTCACCTTCATGGAGGATCTCAAAAGAAATTAACCCAAACAGTAGAGACCTCCAAGACAGAAATGCACTTGACCACCACAACACAGCACAAACCACAGGACACATAGCTCACCTCCATAGTGTACCCCTCAACCTAAGCCCCAACATCTTGCCCAATACACTAACATAGGTGATGCAGTAGTGAGGCATACAGATGACCCACTCACTAGGTTGAATAAGGAGAAGGTAACCGTCAGCTGTGTATCAGGTGCCAGAATCTGACACACAACACACGCACTCAGGTCACTCCACAAGTCCAAGTATGACTCCGTCATTGTCCATGTGAGTGTGAATGACCTGAGACGCACCTCCCTGGACTACATGAACAGATACATGGTGGAGGTCTCAGATTATGTGGCCCAGGTAGGTATGACACTAGCTCTAAGCAGTATCCTACCGTCACCCAGAATGATACCATAGTACAAACAAAAAATGATTGGCTTCAACAATTGGCTTAGTTTCTGGTGTCATTCTAAGGGGATCCAGTATCTGTCTGCTTGGGGTGACATGGCTGACGGACCTCGATGCTTTGTCATAGATGGCCTGCATCTGTCACTCCTGGGTTTCAGGGTAATGGCTAAGGCTCTTACCACCCCTATAATGCCTTTTTTAGGCGGTGTTCTAAAGACCAAATTACCACTGTAGCCGCTATAAATAAATGCAATCTAAAGGTCATTCTGCTCAACACTAGAAGTCTAAATCTCAAGATGTACTCACTCGAAGCACTCCTCAAAATGGAGAACATTGACATTTGTGCTGTAATGGAGACCTGGTTTAAAGTGACAGAAAGCACCCCTGCACTACCAGGCTATAACTCATTCCACACCTTTCGGCCCCGAAACATGGACCAAAGCTCCAAAGGCAGTTGTGTCTCCATATTTAGAAAGGATATGCACACCTCCAGACTAGTAGCCCAGCAAAACGCATCTGAGATACTTCAGGTACAACTAACATTGGTTAAGACGGCGATCCAGGTCGTAGCCTGCTCTAGGTCCCCAACCATGTCCCTAGACTCGCACACCACATTCCTAAGCACCCTGGAATCTATCAAGGTCCAACCCAACACTCTCTTACTGGGAGACTTCAACTACTCCTCCATCAACTGGGAAATCTACTCAAGCACAAATACACTGGCCCAATGCTTCCTGGAATTCATCAATTCCAATGCCCTGGACCAGCTCATTCTGACCCCCACTAGAGGAAGCAACATCCTTGACCTGGTTATTACTAACATGGGTGACCATTGCTCTACACCAATATTGAATCCCTCCCTGGTCAGATCCAACCATAAACGAATCACCATGGAAATCCACATCTCACCTACACCCCCTGCAAAGGTAACCACCTTGAAAATCTTCTCCAAAGCTGACTTTGGACTCATAAAAACAGAGGTGGGTAACTTCCTGGCACCTATGGCAATGGAAAATAGCTGCATCACTGCTGAATCATACACCAATGCACTCTACGAACCTAAATGCATGGAACTAGCCATACCCAAAAGAAGCAAGACACACTTCTCCAAAAAAGGAAGTCAATCTGGTGGTCCCCTGCCATTAATAAACTCTACAAACAAAGTTACACCAAAACCAGTTTATTCGATAAAGCTTTCGGGTCTACACCCTTCATCAGTATAATTTTACAACAGAAATGAGACATTTAAGTAGGAGAACCAATTAAACAAATGCTTCAGCCCAACCCACTCACTCACTAACCTAAAATTATTTAAAAGGGCAACCCCATACACACAAGAGAATTTTTATATACATACAAAAAATTTTTAAATTCACTTTAAATATATCTTAAAAATAGCTTAAAATATATGCACATATATACATACAACACATACATGCATGATTCACATTATTCAAATAATTTTAACATATATTTATACCTAAAAATATAATTATTATAATAATATAATAAAAATAAAATAATGCCCTCTTACTATAGCTAATAACTTCATAATTTTTCTCTTTGCTTCTTCACTAATAAGGGTTTTAAGTTCACAGCATTGTTCAAACCTGGACTCACGTCTGCTTGGAGCCTAATGATCCATTCCAATTCCTTTAATTCTAGGAGGTTATTAATGTCTCCCTTTCTTATACTAATATTGACTGCTGCCAACACCCTAAACTTAAATATATGATTACTTCCTTCTTCCATAATGTGCTTACTTAAAGCATTAGTTTGTAGCTTTCTTCTAATGTCTGACTTGTGTTCTATTATCCTTTCTTTGAGTTTTCTAGTAGTTTTGCCTACATAAAATGAAGTGCAGGCTAAACACGATGCTAAATATACAATTTTTTCTACATTACATGTGGTCAGTGTATTTATTTTATAAATCTGTCCATCAGTAGGATGTTCAAAATAATCTCTACCCTCAAATAAATCATTGCAGCATGAACAGTTATAACATTTCCTTGTGCCTATCTCTTTCTCAGTTATAGGTTTACTCTTAAAATCTTTATAGCAAAGCTTTTGTTTTAAAGTTTCTGCACTTCTATATGCCAAAGAAGGTTTACCTCCTACTATACCAAGCAGCATAGCTCAAGAGTTCCAAGCAAGTGGATACCCCCTAGAACTTATGGAGCAGGAGTTAAATAAAGTTATAATAGTAAGAGAAGGACACTATAAACCTATATTGTTAGGAGGTATGACATCTGAAAAGGATAAAGTGTATAAAGGTAAGGATTATGTAAGGTATATAACTACCTGTAACCTTAATACATATAATGTGAATGCTATACTAAGGAAAAACTGGCCTATACTGTTAGCTATGCCTGAGATTCAATCTATAGTAGGAGGTAAACCTTCTTTGGCATATAGAAGTGCAGAAACTTTAAAACAAAAGCTTTGCTATAAAGATTAATAAACTCTACAACAGGAGGAAGAAACTGTTGCAGAAAAGGATGAAGTCCCAAGACTGGAAAAACTCTCTTATTAGCCTCAACAAAAAGTTGAGATCCCTTATCAAATCCTCTAAAGCCAGCTATGAAGGTAGAATTGCAGCAGACACTCAAACAATCGTAGAGCCTTATATAGCTATATCAAGAACCTCCACGGCAATACCCAGATTTGCTCTGAGATACTACACAATGATAGTTCCTATACTCAGCCAACAGATACTGCCAGCATACTGGCCGACATATTCAGTGCAAACTTTACCCCCCCCCCAAAGGGCCAATCACAATACCAGAAGAATGCCAGGCACCCAGCATTACTGCAGCACAGGTTAACACTGCATTGTCCAAGGCAAGAATACAGCTTCCCTGGGACCCGATAATATCCCTGCCTGTGTTCTACATGAACTACAAAGCAAACTGGCTCCACATCTGTGTGGCCCTGTTCACTCCATGCTTCACCTCAGGCTCTAACCCTACCGAATGGTGCTCTGCTAAAGTCATCCCTCTCCATAAAGCGGGAGCGCCTACAGACCCTGGGAATTATCGCCCCATTAGCCTGAATAGTCTGATATGTAAAGCAATGAAGCGCATCATCATGGACCTGATTAACAAAGAACAGGAACTTTCAAAACTCTAGACTCCATGCAATTTGGCTTTGTGAAAGGGAGATCATGCCTGCTCAACCGGGTTGGCTTCTTTGAGTCAGTCACCAGGGCTGCGGATGGAGGTAAGGCAGTGCATACAGCCTACCTCAGTCTGGCCAAGGCATTTGATACCATTCCTCATTCAGGAATTATTGATAAACTCACCAAACTAGGCATTAACCCCTATATCACTAGGTGGATTGCAAATTGGCTCACAGATAGAAAACATAGTGTGAAAGTAGCAGACTCCAAGTCGGACTGACGACCAGTGATGAGTGGAGTCCCACAGGGATTGGTCTTGGGTCATTTCTTGTTTGGCATCTACTTCTCAGAAGTCAAGGCCAACACAAACGGACTCTGGCTGACCAAGTTCACAGATGACAGACAGCTGGGAACCATTATTAACTCCCCAAGTGATGCAGACATCCTACAGAAGGGCCTCACTGAGGCCAATGACCGGTGTTGAAACCATGGCCTTAAGCTTAATGCCAAAAAATGTGTCATCATCCCTTTTGGTAAAAACTCAGTTCCCACTAGTTACCACATTGATGGGAGCCCACTGAACACTGAAGGCATTATAAGAGATCTGGATCTGGAGACGCAGGTTGACAGCAACTTCTTGTTCAACCACCACATTGCCATTGCGGTCAGAAAGTCTTCTATGTGGCACATCTCATTACCAAGGGTTTTACATCCAGGAAGAAAGAGGTCATCATTTCTCACCACTCACTTGTAACTACTTGTTAGAAAATCCAAGATACAATGTAAACACCCTTAATTACATAACCCACTAAGCAATAACCCTACCCTGTAGCATTTGTTATTTCTTTCTACTTTTGTGACTAAAAGACCTCATTATCTACCGATCACAATGTATCTAACTTTCTGCTATGTAGTGTAACTGTAATGTGAGGCTTGTAGACTAATGTATAAACCTGTCGCATTAATGTAAATTTGCTATGTAGTCTCTAACTGTATTAAGGCTTGCAGATCAATATATAACAATCTGCTGCAATTCTGTACTCTTTTTGCTTATTTTATGTTTTTAAAACTGGGGTGCCTATCTCCCAGACCCGTAATTAAACTATAACAAGTTTATTAATTGTGTAGCTTTTCTTCCCGGGCCTCCACTGAAAATGGGTCATGTGCCCAGTGGATTTTCCCAGTCAACAAATGCCAATAAAGAAATAATAAATAAATAATAAACTTTTCCCTCTTTAGACCAGTCATTAGGGTATAATGCCCAATTTGGCATGTACCTCACTAGACACCTGCAACAGCTGGAGAGGCCACAGAAGTACCATATGAAGAGGATCCTAGGCATTAAACACATGTCCTACACAGATAGACTCAATAGACTCCAGCTATTCTGTTTCATATCACCTACTTAGAGGCAATCTCTGCTTGACTTATAAAGCCATGTCTGACCCAGCTCTGTTAAAAATGCTATATCTAAAGAAATGCCAATCCCTCCACAACACACGCTCCAGACCTCAACCTCATTACCACAATCAGCAGAACGTGCTGAAGGGACAGGTTCCTAACCCAGAGACTGCCCATTTTCTGGAATAGACTGCCCATACATGTTGAGCAGAGCACCTTGCTGTGACCATCTTCAAGAGAAATCTTAATGAGTGGATGGGTAATAGAAAGTTCACCCCGGGGATCACTCCAGTGGCTCTACTTGATAGAGGCACTGGGAACTAAAGTCAGGCGGCAATATTCCAGGACACTTCTATAGGCTAAGCTTGTAAAGGCTCCAGGGCCATTAGCCTAGTGCACAAGTATGAACCTATGAAGAGACGATACTGATGTCATGTTTTGTCATGGAGCCACCAACATGGGTTGTCATAAATGGAACTAAGTGTTCAGTAACAAGCTTTCTGATAACGTAGCGATGCTGATAATCTTACATGTTTTATAAGCCTGCAAGTATGATAAGACATATGTTTCTGTATCAATCGCAATATCATTACCATGTGTCAGTCATGTAGAGGGCTCACCTGCCTGACAATGTGACAGAAACCATTAATTATATGGAACAGCAGTTAAGGTCCTGCTCAGTGCATTTTCTGAATTGTGGAACTTCAGTCCCATAGCTTTTGATGGGTGCTAATACTGAAATTATTGTCCTGCAAGAACATAGTAAACCATATTTCTGAATCTCAACCTGTAACATTTATATATGGACATCATTACATGAATAGTAAATTGTGTTCTTTTAAAAAATTAACAGCTGTACCTGCTACCGTCCCATCTCAGCATACAGCAATACATGATGTCAATTTTATCCTTAATTAAGCAGAGCATGTTTAAATAATTGTTCTGTAAGAAAAGAAGAATCAGTCAACATTACTGTCCCCTCAAATCTAACCAAGTTATAATGCATGTTTGGAGTATTACATGCTGTCAAAAAAAGAAATATGGGGAGTCCGAAATGTAACTACGTAAGAATTCTTCTGTTTAACTATCTAACTTTAGTAATTATTCAAACCTGTTCTCTTTTTGTTTCTAGGTTATATATTTAAAAATGATAGTTAAAGAAAATGACTTTACTTTAGTCACATAGCACTCTTGGTTTATTTTATGGTTTGATCCCACAAGAGACATAGTAAAAAAAATGCACCTATTTCACATGAATTTATATATAAATGTAAATATGTATAGACATATATTGCTAAGTCGAATTTTGAGTCACCTGATAGAGCACAAAGTCTTGAAACCAAAATAAAGAAAAAAACTTTTTTTTTTTTTTTTTTGTGGGTGTGGGATACACGCCCTACATATGCCTTGCTAATTAGATATACCATCTCTGACATCACATTACAGTGGGGAAAGGACAAACTCCCTGATCCCTGCTGTATTGTAATTTCGTGAAGGAAAAAAAAGCCAGTATGTATGATGAGTAGATTTTTGACCATGCATGCTGACTTTTTCCACTGTTAAAGAAAGTAATCTTTCAAACATTAGAATATATTCCATATTTTACTAATTTAAATAAAAAAATGAAAAGAAATAAAATCTTACCCATAATACAAAAAGCCCAAA